>NC_054482.1:27255496-27349674 GCF_017639515.1 Carcharodon carcharias | reverse complement strand
GTTCTGTGTCAGTGAGTGGGAATGAGTTGGCTCAGTGTCAGGGAATTGAAAGGAGTTGGCTCAGTGTCAGGGACTGGGAAGGTGTTTATTCAGTGTCAGGAAATGTGAAGGAGCTGGCTCAGTTTCTGGGAATGGGAAGGAGTTGTCTCAGTTCAGGGAATGGGAAGGAGTTGTCTCAGTGTCAGTGAATAGGAGGGAGTTGTCTCTGTGTCCGTGAGTGGGAAGGAGTTGGCTCAGTGTCACGGAATGAGAAGTGGTTGTCTCAGTAGCCGTGAATGGGTTGGAGTTGGCTCAGGGTCCATGAATGGGACGTAGTTGTTTCAGTGTCAGGGAATGAGAAGGAGTTGGGTCAGTGGCGGTGAATGGGAAGGAGTTAGCTCAGCGTCAGAGAATGGAATGGATTTGGCTCACTGTCCTTGAATGGGAAGGAGTTGGCATAGTGTCAGTGAATGAGAAGCAGTTGGTACAGTATCAGTGAATGGGAAGGAGTTGGCTCAGTGTTAGGGAATGGAAAGGAGTTTGCTCAGTGTCCGTGAATGGGAAGGATGTATCTCATTGTCCCTGATTGGGAAGGAGTTGACTCAGTGTCAGGGAATGGAAAGGAGTTGGCTTGGAGTGGCTGAATGGGAAAGGAGTTGGCTCAGTGTCAGAGAATGGGAAGGAGTTGTCTCAGATTCAGGGAATGGAATGGAGCTTGCTCAGCATTCGCGATTGGGAAGCAGTTGGCTCCGTGTCCTTGAAAGGGAAGGCGTTGATTCAGTGTTGGTCAATGGGAAGGAGTTGGCTCCGTGTCCGTGAATGGGACGGAGTTGGCTCAGTGTCTTTGAACGGGAAGGAGTTGTCTCAGTATCAGGGAATGGGAAGGAATATGCTCAATGCCGATGAATGGAAAGGTGTTGACTGAGTGTCAGGGAATGGAAAGGATTTGGCTCAGTGTCGGTTAATGGAAAGGAGTTAGCTCAGTGTCGGTGAGGGGGAAGGAGTTGTCTGAGTGCCAGTGAATGGGAAGGAGTTGACTGAGTGTCAGGGATGGGAAGTAGTTGGCTCAGTGTCAGTGAATAGAAAGGATTTGGTTCAGTGTCTGGAAATGGGAAGGGGTTGGCTCAGTGTCAGTGAATGGGAAGGATTTGGCTCAGTGTAGGTGATTGGAAAGGAGTTGTCTCAGTGACAGGGAATCGGAAGGAGTTGGCTGAGTCTCTGGGAATGTGAAGGAGTTGGCTCAGGGTCATGGAATGGGAAGGAGTTGTCTCAATGTCAATGAATGGGAAGGAATTGGCTCAGTTTCAGTGAATGGGAAGGTCTTGGTTCTGTGTCAGTGACTGGGAAGCTGTTGGCTCAGTGTCAGGGAATTGAAAGGAGTTGGCTCAGTTTCAGGGATTGGGAAGGTGTTTGTTCAGTGTGAGGAAATGTGAAGGAGTTGGCTCAGTTTCAGGGAATGGGAAGGAGTTGACTCAGTGTCAGTGAATGGGAAGGAGTTGTCTCAGTGTCAGTGAATAGGAAGGAGTTGGCTCTTTGTCCAGGAATGGGAAGAAGTTGGCTCAGTTTCAGGGAATGGGAAGGAATTGGTTCAGTGTCAGGGAATGGGAAGCTGTTTGTTCAGTGTCAGGAAATGTGAAGGAGTTGGCTCAGTTTGAGGGAATGGGAAGGAATTGTCTCAGTTGAGGGAATGGGAAGGAGTTGTCTCAGTGTCACTGAATAGGAAGGAGTTGGCTCAGTGTACGGGAATGGGAACAGGTTGGTTCTGTGTCAGGGATTGGGACGGTGTTTGTTCAGTGTCAGGAAATGTGAAGGAGTTGGCTCAGTTTCTGGGAATGGGAAGGAGTTGTCTCAGTTCAGGGAATGGGAAGGAGTTGTCTCAGTGTCATTGAATAGGAGGGAGTTGTCTCTGTTTCCGTGAGTGGGAAGGAGTTGGCTCAGTGTCACGGAATGAGAAGTGGTTGTCTCAGTAGCCGTGAATGGGTTGGATTTGGCTCAGGGTCCATGAATGGGACGTAGTTGTTTCAGTGTCAGGGAATGGGAAGGAGTTGGGTCAGTGTCGGTGAATGGGAAGGAGTTAGCTCAGCGTCAGAGAATGGAATGGATTTGGCTCACTGTCCTTGAATGGGAAGGAGTTGGCATAGTGTCAGTGAATGAGAAGCAGTTGGTACAGTATCAGTGAATGGGAAAGAGTTGGCTCAGTGTTATGGAATGGAAAGGAGTTTGCTCAGTGTCCGTGAATGGGAAGGATGTATCTCATTGTCCCCTGAGTGGGAAGGAGTTTACTCAGTGTCAGGGAATGGAAGGGAGTTGGCTTGGAGTGGCTGAATGGGAAAGGAGTTGGCTCAGTGTCAGAGAAAGGGAAGGAGTTGTCTCAGATTCAGGGAATGGGAAGGAGTTGTCTCATTGTCGGTGAAGAGGAAGGAGTTGTCTGAGTGTCAGTGAATGGGAAGGAGTTGACTCAGTGTCAGGGAATGGGAAGTAGTTGGCTCAGTGTCAGTGAATAGAAAGGAGTTGGTTCAGTGTCTGGAAATGGGAAGGAGTTGGCTCAGTGTCAGTGAATGGGAAGAATTTCACTCAGTGTAGGTGATTGGAAAGGAGTAGTCTCCATGTCAGGGAATCAGAAGGAGTTGGTTGAGTCTCTGGGAATGGGAAGGAGTTGGCTCAGGGTCAGGGAATGGGAAGGAGTTGGCTCAGTGTCAGTGAATGGGAAGGAGTTGTCTCAGTGTCAGTGAATAGGAAGGAGTTGGCTCAGTGTCCAGGAATGGGAAGAAGTTGGCTCAGTGTCAGGGAATGGGAAGGAGTTGGCTCAGTGTGGGTGAATGGGAAGATTTTTGCTCAGTGTCAGTGAATGGGAAGGAGTTGGCTCAGTCTCAGTGAATGCTAAGGCGTTGGCTCAGATCCAGGAATGGGAAGGATTTGGCTTAGTGTCAGGGAATGGGAAGGATTTGTCTCAGTGTCAGGGAATGGGAAGGAGTTGTCTCAGTGTCACGGAATGGGCTGGAGTTGGTTCAGTGTCTGGGAATTGAAGGCATTTGGCTCAGTGTCAGGGAATGGGAAGGCGTTTGTTCAGTGTGAGGAAATGTGAAGGAGTTGGCTCAGTTTCAGGGAATGGGAAGGAGTTGTCTCAGTTCAGGAAATGGGAATGTGTTGTTTCAGTGTCAGTGATTAGGAAGGAGTTGTGTCTGTGTCCAGGAATGGGAAGGAGTTGGTTCAGTGTTAGGGATTGGGAAGCTGTTTGTTCAGTGTCAGGAAATGTGAAGGAGTTGGCTCAGTTTGAGGGAATGGGAAAGAGTTGTCTCAGTGTCACTGAATAGGAAGGAGTTGGCTCAGTGTACGGGACTGGGAAGGAGTTGGCTCAGTGTCAAGGAATCGGAAGCAGTTGGCTCAGTTTCAGTGAATGGGAACAGGTTGGTTCTGTGTCTTAATTTCGATGAATGGAAAGGATTTGTCTCAGTATCAGGGAATGGTAAGAAGTTGGCTCAGTGTCTGGGAATGGGAAAGTGTTTGTTCAGTGTCAGGAAATGTGAAGGATTTCGCTTAGTGTCAGGGAATGGAAAGGAGTTGGCTCAGAGTGGGTAAATGGGAATGAGTTGCCTCAGTGTCAGGGAATCGGAAGGAGTTGGATCATTGTCACTGAATGGAAAGGCGTTGGCTCAGTGTCAGTTAATGGAAAGGAGTTGGCTCAGTGTCAGGGAATAGGAAGGAGTTGGCTCAGAGTGGGTGAATGGGAATGTGTTGGCTCAGCGTCAGGAAATGGGAAGGAGTTGTCTCAGTGCCAGGGAATCGCAGGGAGTGGGCTCAGTGTCTATGAATTGGAAGGAGTTGGCTCCATGTCCATGAAAGGGATGGAATTGTCTCAGTGTCGTTGAATGGGAAGGAGTTGGCCCAGAGTCGGTGAATGGGAAGGAGTTGGCTCAGTGTCAGTGAATAGGGAGGAGTTGGCTCAGTGTTTGTGAATGGGACGGATTTGGCTCAGTGTCTGGGAATGGGAAGGAGCTGACTCTGTGTCAGTGAATGGTAAGGAGTTGGCTCAGTGTCTGGGAATTGAAGGGAGTTGGCTCAGTGTCAGGGATTGGGAAGGTGTTATTTCAGTGTCGTGAAATGTGAAGGAGTTGGCTCAGTTTCAGGGATTGGGAAGGAGTTGGCTCAGTTCAGGGAATGGAAAGGAGTTGTCTCAGTGTCAGTGAAGAGGAAGGAGTTGTGTCAGTGTCCGCTAATGGGAAGAAGTTGACTCTGTGCCAGGGAATCGAAGGGAGTTGGCTCAGTGACGATGAATGGGAAGGAGTTGGCTCCATGTCCATGAAAGGGAGGGAGTTGGCTCAGTGTGATTGAATGGGAAGGTGTTGGCCCAGTGTCGGTGAATGGGAAGGAGTTGTCACAGTGTCGGTGAATGGGGAGGAGTTGGCTCATTGGTGGTGAATGGGACGGATTTGGCTCAGTGTAGGTGATTGGAAAGGAGTTGTCTCAGTGACAGGGAATCGGAAGGAGTTGGCTGAGTCTCTGGGAATGTGAAGGAGTTGGCTCAGTGTCCGTGAATGGAAAAGAGTTGGCTCAGTGTCAGGGAATGGATAGGAGTTGACTCAGTGTCAGGATGTCAGGGAATGCGACCGACTTGGTTCTGTGTCAGTGAGTGGGAATGAGTTGGCTCAGTGTCAGGGAATTGAAAGGAGTTGGCTCAGTGTCAGGGACTGGGAAGGTGTTTATTCAGTGTCAGGAAATGTGAAGGAGCTGGCTCAGTTTCTGGGAATGGGAAGGAGTTGTCTCAGTTCAGGGAATGGGAAGGAGTTGTCTCAGTGTCAGTGAATAGGAGGGAGTTGTCTCTGTGTCCGTGAGTGGGAAGGAGTTGGCTCAGTGTCACGGAATGAGAAGTGGTTGTCTCAGTAGCCGTGAATGGGTTGGAGTTGGCTCAGGGTCCATGAATGGGACGTAGTTGTTTCAGTGTCAGGGAATGAGAAGGAGTTGGGTCAGTGGCGGTGAATGGGAAGGAGTTAGCTCAGCGTCAGAGAATGGAATGGATTTGGCTCACTGTCCTTGAATGGGAAGGAGTTGGCATAGTGTCAGTGAATGAGAAGCAGTTGGTACAGTATCAGTGAATGGGAAGGAGTTGGCTCAGTGTTAGGGAATGGAAAGGAGTTTGCTCAGTGTCCGTGAATGGGAAGGATGTATCTCATTGTCCCTGATTGGGAAGGAGTTGACTCAGTGTCAGGGAATGGAAAGGAGTTGGCTTGGAGTGGCTGAATGGGAAAGGAGTTGGCTCAGTGTCAGAGAATGGGAAGGAGTTGTCTCAGATTCAGGGAATGGAATGGAGCTTGCTCAGCATTCGCGATTGGGAAGCAGTTGGCTCCGTGTCCTTGAAAGGGAAGGCGTTGATTCAGTGTTGGTCAATGGGAAGGAGTTGGCTCCGTGTCCGTGAATGGGACGGAGTTGGCTCAGTGTCTTTGAACGGGAAGGAGTTGTCTCAGTATCAGGGAATGGGAAGGAATATGCTCAATGCCGATGAATGGAAAGGTGTTGACTGAGTGTCAGGGAATGGAAAGGATTTGGCTCAGTGTCGGTTAATGGAAAGGAGTTAGCTCAGTGTCGGTGAGGGGGAAGGAGTTGTCTGAGTGCCAGTGAATGGGAAGGAGTTGACTGAGTGTCAGGGATGGGAAGTAGTTGGCTCAGTGTCAGTGAATAGAAAGGATTTGGTTCAGTGTCTGGAAATGGGAAGGGGTTGGCTCAGTGTCAGTGAATGGGAAGGATTTGGCTCAGTGTAGGTGATTGGAAAGGAGTTGTCTCAGTGACAGGGAATCGGAAGGAGTTGGCTGAGTCTCTGGGAATGTGAAGGAGTTGGCTCAGGGTCATGGAATGGGAAGGAGTTGTCTCAATGTCAATGAATGGGAAGGAATTGGCTCAGTTTCAGTGAATGGGAAGGTCTTGGTTCTGTGTCAGTGACTGGGAAGCTGTTGGCTCAGTGTCAGGGAATTGAAAGGAGTTGGCTCAGTTTCAGGGATTGGGAAGGTGTTTGTTCAGTGTGAGGAAATGTGAAGGAGTTGGCTCAGTTTCAGGGAATGGGAAGGAGTTGACTCAGTGTCAGTGAATGGGAAGGAGTTGTCTCAGTGTCAGTGAATAGGAAGGAGTTGGCTCTTTGTCCAGGAATGGGAAGAAGTTGGCTCAGTTTCAGGGAATGGGAAGGAATTGGTTCAGTGTCAGGGAATGGGAAGCTGTTTGTTCAGTGTCAGGAAATGTGAAGGAGTTGGCTCAGTTTGAGGGAATGGGAAGGAATTGTCTCAGTTGAGGGAATGGGAAGGAGTTGTCTCAGTGTCACTGAATAGGAAGGAGTTGGCTCAGTGTACGGGAATGGGAACAGGTTGGTTCTGTGTCAGGGATTGGGACGGTGTTTGTTCAGTGTCAGGAAATGTGAAGGAGTTGGCTCAGTTTCTGGGAATGGGAAGGAGTTGTCTCAGTTCAGGGAATGGGAAGGAGTTGTCTCAGTGTCATTGAATAGGAGGGAGTTGTCTCTGTTTCCGTGAGTGGGAAGGAGTTGGCTCAGTGTCACGGAATGAGAAGTGGTTGTCTCAGTAGCCGTGAATGGGTTGGATTTGGCTCAGGGTCCATGAATGGGACGTAGTTGTTTCAGTGTCAGGGAATGGGAAGGAGTTGGGTCAGTGTCGGTGAATGGGAAGGAGTTAGCTCAGCGTCAGAGAATGGAATGGATTTGGCTCACTGTCCTTGAATGGGAAGGAGTTGGCATAGTGTCAGTGAATGAGAAGCAGTTGGTACAGTATCAGTGAATGGGAAAGAGTTGGCTCAGTGTTATGGAATGGAAAGGAGTTTGCTCAGTGTCCGTGAATGGGAAGGATGTATCTCATTGTCCCTGAGTGGGAAGGAGTTTACTCAGTGTCAGGGAATGGAAGGGAGTTGGCTTGGAGTGGCTGAATGGGAAAGGAGTTGGCTCAGTGTCAGAGAAAGGGAAGGAGTTGTCTCAGATTCAGGGAATGGGAAGGAGTTGTCTCATTGTCGGTGAAGAGGAAGGAGTTGTCTGAGTGTCAGTGAATGGGAAGGAGTTGACTCAGTGTCAGGGAATGGGAAGTAGTTGGCTCAGTGTCAGTGAATAGAAAGGAGTTGGTTCAGTGTCTGGAAATGGGAAGGAGTTGGCTCAGTGTCAGTGAATGGGAAGAATTTCACTCAGTGTAGGTGATTGGAAAGGAGTAGTCTCCATGTCAGGGAATCAGAAGGAGTTGGTTGAGTCTCTGGGAATGGGAAGGAGTTGGCTCAGGGTCAGGGAATGGGAAGGAGTTGGCTCAGTGTCAGTGAATGGGAAGGAGTTGTCTCAGTGTCAGTGAATAGGAAGGAGTTGGCTCAGTGTCCAGGAATGGGAAGAAGTTGGCTCAGTGTCAGGGAATGGGAAGGAATTGGTTCAGTGTCAGGGAATGGGAAGCTGTTTGTTCAGTGTCAGGAAATGTGAAGGAGTTGGCTCAGTTTGAGGGAATGGGAAGGAATTGTCTCAGTTGAGGGAATGGGAAGGAGTTGTCTCAGTGTCACTGAATAGGAAGGAGTTGGCTCAGTGTACGGGAATGGGAACAGGTTGGTTCTGTGTCAGGGATTGGGACGGTGTTTGTTCAGTGTCAGGAAATGTGAAGGAGTTCGCTGTGTGTCAGGGAATGGAAGGGAGTTGGCTCAGAGTGGGTAAATGGGAATGAGTTGGCTCAGTGTCAGGGAATGAGAAGGAGTTGTCTCAGTGTCACGGAATGGGAAGGAGTTGGCTCAGAGTGGGTAAATGGGAATGAGTTGGCTCAGTGTCAGGGAATGAGAAGGAGTTGTCTCAGTGTCACGGAATGGGAAGGAGTTGGCTCAGAGTGGGTAAATGGGAATGAGTTGGCTCAGTGTCAGGGAATGAGAAGGAGTTGTCTCAGTGTCAGGGAATGGGAAGGAGTTGCCTCAGTGTCAGGGAATGGGAAGGAGTTGTCTCAGTGTCAGGGAATCGTAAGGTGTTGCCTCAGTGTCACTGAATGGAAAGGGATTGGCTCAGTGTCAGTTAATGGATAGGAGTTGGCTCAGTGTCAAGGAATAGGAAGGAGTTGGCTCAGAGCGGGTGAATGGGAATGAGTTGGCTCAGTGTCAGGAAATGGGAAGGAGTTGTCTTAGTGCCAGGGAATCGAAGGGAGTTGGCTCAGTGTCGATGAATTGGAAGGAGTTGGCTCCATGTCCATGAAAGGGAGGGAGTTGGCTCAATGTCGTTGAATGGGAAGGAGTTGACTCAGTGTCGGTGAATGGGGAGGAGTTGGCTCAGTGTTTTTGAATGGGACGGATTTGGCTCAGTGTCTGGGAATGGGAAGGAGTTGACTCTGTGTCAGTGAATGGTAAGGAGTTGGCTCAGTGTCAGGGATTGGGAAGGTGTTATTTCAGTGTCAGGAAATGTGAAGGAGTTGGCTCAGTTTCATGGAATGGGAAGGAGTTGTCTCAGTTCAGGAAATTGAAAGGAGTTGTCTCAGTTTCAGTGAATAGGAAGGAGTTGTGTCAGTGTCCGCGAATGGGAACGAGTTGTCTCAGTGTCAGTGAATAGGAAGGAGTTGGCTCAGTTCCAGGAATGGGAAGGATTTGGCTCAGTGTCAGGGTATGGGAAGGAGTTGGCTCAGTGTCTGGGAATGGGAATGTGTTTGTTCAGTGTCAGGAAATGTGAAGGAGCTGGCTCAGTGTCCGTGAATGGGAAGGATGTATCTCAGTGTCCCTGAGTGGAAAGGATTGGCTCAGTGTCGGCGAAAGGAAAGGAGTTGGCTCAGTGTCAGGGAATGGGAAGAATTTGCTTCAGTGTCAAGGAATGGAAAGGAGTTGACTCTGTGTCAAGGAATGGGAAGCATTGGGCTCAATGTCGGTGAATGGAAAGCAGTTGACTGAGTTTCAGGGACTGGAAATGAGTTGGCTTAGAGTGGCAGAATGGGAAAGGAGTTGGCTCAGTGTCAGGGAAAGGGAAGGAGTTGTCTCAGATTCAGGGAATGGAAAGAAGCTTTCTCAGTATTCGTGATTGGGAAGCAGTTGGCTCCATGTCCGTGAAAGGGAAGGAGTTGGATCAGTGTTGGTCAATAGGAAGGAGTTGGCTGAGTGTCCGTGAATGGGGCGGAGTTGGCTCAGTGTCGTTGAATGGGAAGGAGTTGTCTCAGTATCAGGGAATGGGAAGGAATATGCTCAATGCTGATGAATGGAAAGGATTTGACTGAGTGTCAGGGAATGGAAAGGAGTTGTCTCAATGTTGGTTAATGGAAAGGAGTTGGCTCAGTGTCGGCGAGGGGGAAGGAGTTGTCTGAGTGTCAGTGAATGGGAAGGAGTTGACTCAGTGTCAGGGAATAGAAAGGAGTTGGCTCAGTGTCGGTTAATAGAAAGGAGTTGGCTCAGTGTCGGTTAATGGAAAGGAGTTGGCTCAGAGTCGGTGAAGAGGAAGGAGTTGTCTGAGTGTCAGTGAATGGGAAGGAGTTGACTCAGTGTCAGGGAATGGGAAGTAGTTGGCTCAGTGTCAGTGAATAGAAAGGAGTTGATTCAGTGTCTGGAAATGGGAAGGAGTTGTTTCAGTGTCAGTGAATGGGAAGAATTTCACTCAGTGTAGGTGATTGGAAAGGAGTTGTCTCCATGTCAGGTAATCAGAAGGAGTTGGCTGAGTCTCTGGGAACGGGAAGGAGTTGGCTCAGGGTCAGGGAATGGGAACGAGTTGGCTCAGTGTCGGTTAATGGAAAGGAATTGGCTCAGTGTCGGCGAGGGGGAAGGAGTTGTCTGAGTGTCAGTGAATGGGAAGGAGTTGACTCAGTGTCAGGGAATAGAAAGGAGTTGGCTCAGTGTCGGATAATAGAAAGGAGTTGGCTCAGTGTCGGTTAATGGAAAGGAGTTGGCTCAGAGTCGCTGAAGAGGAAGGAGTTGGCTCAGAGTCGGTGAAGAGGAAGGAGTTGTCTGAGTGTCAGTGAATGGGAAGGAGTTGACTCAGTGTCAGGGAATGGGAAGTAGTTGGCTCAGTGTCAGTGAATAGAAAGGAGTTGGTTCAGTGTCTGGAAATGGGAAGGAGTTGGCTCAGTGTCGGTGAATGGGAAGAATTTCACTCAGTGTAGGTGATTGGAAAGGAGTTGTCTCCATGTCAGGGAATCGGAAGGAGTTGGCTGAGTCTCTGGGAATGGGAAGGAGTTGGCTCAGGGTCAGGGAATGGGAAGGAGTTGTCTCAGTGTCAGGGAATGGGCTGGAGTTGGTTCAGTGTCTGGGAATTGAAGGCATTTGGCTCAGTGTCAGGGAATGGGAAGGCGTTTGTTCAGTGTGAGGAAATGTGAACGAGTTGGCTCAGTTTCAGGGAATGGGAAGGAGTTGTCTCAGTTCAGGAAATGGGAAGGTGTTGTTTCAGTGTCAGTGAATAGGAAGGAGTTGTGTCTGTGTCCAGGAATGGGAAGGAGTTGGTTCAGTGTCAGGCAATGGGAAGGAGTTGGCACAGTGACGGTGAATGGGGAGGAGTTGGCTCAGTGTTGGTGAATGGTACGGATTTGACTCTGTGTTGGTGAATGGAAAGGAGTTGGCTCAGTGTCAGGGAATGGATAGGAGTTGACTCAGTGTCAGGGTGTCAGTGAATGCGAACGAGTTGTCTCAGTGTCTGTGAGTGGGAAGGAGTTGTCTCAGTGTCACGGAATGAGAAGTGGTTGTCTCAGTAGCCCTGAATGGGAAGGAGTTGGCTCATGGTCCATGAATGGGACGTAGTTGGTTCAGTGTCAGGGAATGGGAAGGAGTTGGGTCAGTGTCCGTGAATGGGAAGGATGTATTCTCAGTGTTCCTGAGTGGGAAGGGGTTGGGTCAGTGTCGGCGAAAGGAAAGGAGTTGGCTCAGTGTCAGGGAATGGGAAGAAGTTGCTTCAGTGCAAGGAATGGAAAGGAGTTGACTCTGTGTCAAGGAATGGGAAGCATTGGGCTCAATGTCGGTGAATGGAAAGCAGTTGACTGAGTGTCAGGGAATGGAAATGAGTTGGCTTAGAGTGGCTGAATGGGAAAGGAGTTGGCTCAGTGTCAGGGAATGGGAAGGAGTTGTCTCAGATTCAGGGAATGGAAAGGAGCTTGCTCAGTATTTGTGATTGGGAAGCAGTTGGCTCCATGTCCGTGAAAGGGAAGGACTTGGATCAGTGTTGGTCAATGGGAAGGAGTTGGCTCAGTGTCGTTGAATGGGAAGGAGTTGTCTCAGTATCAGGGAATGGGAAGGAATATGCTCAATGCCGATGAATGGAAAGGATTTGACTGAGTGTCAGGGAATGGAAAGGAGTTGGCTCAGTGTCGGTTAATGGAAAGGAGTTGGCTCAGTGTCGGTGAAGAGGAAGGAGTTGTCTGAGTGTCAGTGAATGGGAAGGAGTTGACTCAGTGTCAGGGAATGGAAAGTAGTTGGCTCAGTGTCAGTGAATAGAAAGGAGTTGGTTCAGTGTCTGGAATTGGGAAGGAGTTGGCTCAGTGTCAGTGAATGGGAAGAATTTGGCTCAGTGTAGGTGATTGGAAAGGAGATGTCTCAGTGTCAGGGAATCGGAAGGAGTTGGCTGAGTCTCTGGGAATGGGAAGGAGTCAGCTCAGGGTCAGGGAATTGGAAGGAGTTGGCTCAGTGTGGGTGAATGGGAAGATTTTTGCTCAGTGTCAGGGAATGGAAAGGAGTTGGCTCAATGTCAATGAATGGAAAGGACTTGGCTCAGTTTCAGTGAATGTGAAGGACTTGGTTCTGTGTCAGTGAATGGGAAGGAGTTGGCTCATTGTCAGAGAAAGTAAAGAATTGGATCAGTGTCGCTGAATGTGATGGATTTGGCTCAGTATCAGGGAATGGGAAGACGTTGGCTCAGTGTCAGGGATTGGGAAGGTGTTTGTTCAGTGTCAGGAAATTTGAAGGACTTGGTTCAGTGTCAGTGAACGGGAAGTATTCAGTTCAGTGTCTGTGAAGGGGAAGGAGTTGACTCAGTGTCAGGGAATGGGAAGGAGTTCGCTCATTGTAGGTGATTGGAAAGGAGTTGCCTCAGTGTCAGGGAATTGGAAGGAGTTGGCTCAGTGTCAGTGAATGGAAAGGAGTTGGCTCAGTGTCAGGGAATTGGAAGGAGCTGGCTCAGTGTCGATGAATGGGATGGAGTTGGCTCTATGTCCATGAACGGGAGGGTGTTGGCTCAGTGTCGGTGAATGGGAAGGAGTTGGCTCAGAGTGTGTGAATGGGAAGGAGTTGGCTCAGAGTGTGTTAATGGGAAGGAGTTGGCTCAGAGTCAATGAAAGGGAAGGAGTTGGCTCAGTGTCGGTGAATGGCAAGGATTGGCCCAGTGTCAGGGAATGGGAAGGAGTTGTCTCAGTGTCAGGGAATCAAAAGGAGTTGGCTAAGTGTCGATGAATGGGAAGGAGATGGCTTCATGTTCATGCAAGGGAAGGAGTTGGCTCAGTGTTTGTGAATGGAACGCAGTTGGCTCAGTGTCAGGAAATGGAAAGGAGTTGACTAAGCGTCCGGGAATGTGAACAAGTTGTCTCAGTGTCCGTGAGTGGGAAGGATTTGGCTCAATGTCACGGAATGGGAAGGGGTTAACTCAGTGGCCATGAATGGGAAGGAGTTGGCTCAGTGTCCGTGAATGGGAAGGAGTTGTTTCAGTGTCAAGGAATGGGGAGGAGTTGGCTCAGTGCTGGTGAATGGGACGGATTTGGCTCAGTGTCGGTGAATGGAAAAGAGTTGGCTCAGTGTCAGGGAATGGATAGGAGTTGACTCAGTGTCAGGGTGTCAGGGAATGGGAACGAGTTGTCTCAGTGTCCGTGAGTGGGAAGGATTTGGCTCAGTGTCACGGAATGAGAAGTGGTTGCCTCAGTAGCCGTGAATGGGAAGGAGTTGGCTCAGGGTCCATGAATGGGACATAGTTGGTTCAGTGTCAGGGAATGGGAAGGAGTTGGGTCAGTGTCGGTGAATGGGAAGCAGTTGGCTCAGTGTCAGGGAATGAAATGGATTTGGCTTAGAGTGGCAGAATGGGAAAGGAGTTTGCTCAGTGTCAGGGAATGGGAAGGAGTTGTCTCAGATTCAGGGAATGGAAAGGAGCTTGCTCAGTATTCGTGATTGGGGAGCTGTTGGCTCCATGTCCATGAAAGGGAAGGAGTTGGATCAGTGTTGGTCAATGGGAAGGAGTTGGCTCAGTGTCCGTGAATGGGACGGAGTTGACTCAGTGTCGTTGAATGGGAAGGAGTTGTCTCAGTATCAGGGAATGGGAAGGAATATGCTCAATGCCGATGAATGGAAAGGATTTGACTGAGTGTCAGGGAATGGAAAGGATTTGGCTCAGTGTCGGTTAATGGAAAGGTGTTGGCTCAGTGGCGGTGAAGAGGAAGGAGTTGTCTGAGTGTCAGTGAATGGGAAGGAGTTGACTCAGTTTCAGGGAATGGGAAGTAGTTGGCTCAGTGTCAGTGAATAGAAAGGAGTTGGTTCAGTATCTGGAAATGGGAAGGAGTTGGCTCAGTGTCAGTGAATGGGAAGAATTTGGCTCAGTGTAGGTGATTGGAAAGGAGTTGTCTCAGTGTCAGGGATTCGGAAGGAGTTGGCTGAGTCTCTGGGAATGGGAAGGAGTCAGCTCAGGGTCAGGGAATTTGAAGGAGTTGGCTCAGTGTGGGTGAATGGGAAGATTTTTGCTCAGTGTCAGGGAATGGGAAGGAGTTGTCTCAATGTCAATGAATGGAAAGGACTTGGCTCATTTTCAGTGAATGGGAAGGACTTGGTTCTGTGTCAGTGAATTGGAAGGAGTTGGCTCAGTATCAGGGAATGTAAAGGATTGGATCAGTGTCGCTGAATGGGATGGAGTTGGCTCAGTATCAGGGAATGGGAAGACGTTGGCTCAGTGTCAGGGATTGGGAAGGTGTTTTTTCAGTGTCAGGAAATGTGAAGGACTTGGCTCAGTGTCAGTGAACGGGAAGTATTCGGCTCAGTGTCGGTGAAGGGGAAGGAGTTGACTCAGTGTTAGGGAATGGGAAGGAGTTCGCTCATTGTAGGTGATTAGAAAGGAGTTGCCTCAGTGTCAGGGAATCGGAAGGAGTTGGCTCAGTGTCAGTGAATGGAAAGGAGTTGGCTCAGTGTCAGGGAATTGGAAGGAGTTGGCTCAGT
Source organism: Carcharodon carcharias (assembly GCF_017639515.1). Classification (NCBI taxonomy): domain Eukaryota; kingdom Metazoa; phylum Chordata; class Chondrichthyes; order Lamniformes; family Lamnidae; genus Carcharodon; species Carcharodon carcharias. Next base: position 27,335,610 of record NC_054482.1, on the reverse strand, counting down.
GTCGACGGATGGGATGGAGTTGGCTCTATGTCCATGAATGGGAGGGTGTTGGCTCATTGTCAGTGAATGGGAAGGAGTTGGCTCAGAGTGTGTGAATGGGAAGGAGTTGGCTCAGAGTCAATGATAGGGAAGAAGTTGGCTCAGTGTCGGTGAATGGCAAGGAGTTGGCCCAGTGTCAGGGAATGGGAAGGAGTTGTCTCAGTGTCAGGGAATCAAGAGGAGTTGGCTAAGTGTCGATGAATGGGAAGGCGTTGGCTTCATGTCCTTGCAAGGGATGGAGTTGGCACAGTGTAGGTGAATGGGAAGCAGTTGGCTCAGTGTTTGTGAATGGAACGCAGTTGGCTCAGTGTCAGGGAATGGAAAGGAGTTGACTATGCGTCCGGGAATGTGAACGAGTTGTCTCAGTGTCCGTGAGTGGGAAGGAGTTGTTTCAGTGTCAAGGAATGGGGAGGAGTTGGGTCAGTGCTGGTGAATGGGATGGATTTGGCTCAGTGTCGATGAATGGAAAGGAGTTGGCTCAGTGTCAGGGAATGGATAGGAGTTGACTCAGTGTCAGGATGCTAGGGAATGGGAACGAGTTGTCTCAGTGTCCATGAATGGGAAGGATTTGGCTCAGTGTCACGGAATGAGAAGTGGTTGCCTCAGTAGCCGTGAATGGGAAGGAGTTGGCTCAGGGTCCATGAATGGGACGTAGTTGGTTCAGTGTCAGGGAATGGGAAGGAGCTGGGTCAGTGTCGGTGAATGGGAAGCAGTTGGCTCAGTGTCAGGGAATGGAATGGATTTGGCTCGGTATCCGTGAATGGGAAGGAGTTGGCACAGTGTCAGTGAATGAGAAGCAGTTGGCACAGTGTCAGTGAATGGGAAGGAGTTGGCTCAGTGTCCGTGAATGGGAAGGAGTTGTTTCAGTGTCAAGGAATGGGGAGGAGTTGGCTCAATGCTGGTGAATGGGACGGATTTGGCTCAGTGTTGGTGAATGGAAAAGAGTTGGCTCAGTGTCAGGGAATGGATAGGAGTTGACTCAGTGTCAGGGTGTCAGGGAATGGGAACGAGTTGTCTCAGTGTCCGTGAGTGGGAAGGATTTGGCTCAGTGTCACGGAATGAGAAGTGGTTGCCTCAGTAGCCGTGAATGGGAAGGAGTTGTCTCAGGGTCCATGAATGGGACATAGTTGGTTCAGTGTCAGGGAATGGGAAGGAGTTGGGTCAGTGTCGGTGAATGGGAAGCAGTTGGCTCAGTGTCAGGGAATGAAATGGATTTGGCTTAGAGTGGCAGAATGGGAAAGGAGTTTGCTCAGTGTCAGGGAATGGGAAGGAGTTGTCTCAGATTCAGGGAATGGAAAGGAGCTTGCTCAGTATTCGTGATTGGGGAGCTGTTGGCTCCATGTCCATGAAAGGGAAGGAGTTGGATCAGTGTTGGTCAATGGGAAGGAGTTGGCTCAGTGTCCGTGAATGGGACGGAGTTGACTCAGTGTCGTTGAATGGGAAGGAGTTGTCTCAGTATCAGGGAATGGGAAGGAATATGCTCAATGCCGATGAATGGAAAGGATTTGACTGAGTGTCAGGGAATGGAAAGGATTTGGCTCAGTGTCGGTTAATGGAAAGGTGTTGGCTCAGTGGCGGTGAAGAGGAAGGAGTTGTCTGAGTGTCAGTGAATGGGAAGGAGTTGACTCAGTTTCAGGGAATGGGAAGTAGTTGGCTCAGTGTCAGTGAATAGAAAGGAGTTGGTTCAGTATCTGGAAATGGGAAGGAGTTGGCTCAGTGTCAGTGAATGGGAAGAATTTGGCTCAGTGTAGGTGATTGGAAAGGAGTTGTCTCAGTGTCAGGGATTCGGAAGGAGTTGGCTGAGTCTCTGGGAATGGGAAGGAGTCGGCTCAGGGTCAGGGAATGTGAAGCAGTTGGCTCAGTGTGGGTGAATGGGAAGATTTTTGCTCAGTGTCAGGGAATGGGAAGGAGTTGTCTCAATGTCAATGAATGGAAAGGACTTGGCTCATTTTCAGTGAACGGGAAGGACTTGGTTCTGTGTCAGTGAATTGGAAGGAGTTGGCTCAGTATCAGGGAATGTAAAGGATTGGATCAGTGTCGCTGAATGGGATGGAGTTGGCTCAGTATCAGGGAATGGGAAGACGTTGGCTCAATGTCAGGGATTGGGAAGGTGTTTTTTCAGTGTCAGGAAATGTGAAGGACTTGGCTCAGTGTCAGTGAACGGGAAGTATTCGGCTCAGTGTCGGTGAAGGGGAAGGAGTTGACTCAGTGTTAGGGAATGGGAAGGAGTTTGCTCATTGTAGGTGATTAGAAAGGAGTTGCCTCAGTGTCAGGGAATCGGAAGGAGTTGGCTCAGTGTCAGTGAATGGAAAGGAGTTGGCTCAGTGTCAGGGAATTGGAAGGAGTTGGCTCAGTGTCGACGGATGGGATGGAGTTGGCTCTATGTCCATGAATGGGAGGGTGTTGGCACATTGTCAGTGAATGGGAAGGAGTTGGCTCAGAGTGTGTGAATGGGAAGGAGTTGGCTCAGAGTCAATGATAGGGAAGAAGTTGGCTCAGTGTCGGTGAATGGCAAGGAGTTGGCCCAGTGTCAGGGAATGGGAAGGAGTTGTCTCAGTGTCAGGGAATCAAGAGGAGTTGGCTAAGTGTCGATGAATGGGAAGGCGTTGGCTTCATGTCCTTGCAAGGGATGGAGTTGGCACAGTGTAGGTGAATGGGAAGCAGTTGGCTCAGTGTTTGTGAATGGAACGCAGTTGGCTCAGTGTCAGGGAATGGAAAGGAGTTGACTAAGCGTCCGGGAATGTGAACGAGTTGTCTCAGTGTCCGTGAGTGGGAAGGAGTTGTTTCAGTGTCAAGGAATGGGGAGGAGTTGGCTCAGTGCTGGTGAATGGGACGGATTTGGCTCAGTGTTGGTGAATGGAAAGGAGTTGGCTCAGTGTCAGGGAATGGATAGGAGTTGACTCAGTGTCAGGATGCTAGGGAATGGGAACGAGTTGTCTCAGTGTCCATGAGTGGGAAGGATTTGGCTCAGTGTCACGGAATGAGAAGTGGTTGCCTCAGTAGCCGTGAATGGGAAGGAGTTGGCTCAGGGTCCATGAATGGGACGTAGTTGGTTCAGTGTCAGGGAATGGGAAGGAGCTGGGTCAGTGTCGGTGAATGGGAAGCAGTTGGCTCAGTGTCAGGGAATGGAATGGATTTGGCTCGGTATCCGTGAATGGGAAGGAGTTGGCACAGTGTCAGTGAATGAGAAGCAGTTGGCACAGTGTCAGTGAATGGGAAGGAGTTGGCTCAGTGTTAGGGAATGGAACGGAGTTGGCTCAGTTTCCGTGAATGGGAAGGATGTATCTCATTGTCCCTGAATGGGAAGGAGTTGGCTCAGTGTCGGTGAAAGGAAAGGAGTTGGCTCAGTGTCAGGGAATGGGAAGAAGTTGCCTCAGTGTCAGGAAATGGAAAGGAGTTGACTCTTTGTCAAGGAATGGGAAGCATTGGGCTCAATGTCGGTGAATGGAAAGCAGTTGACTGAGTGTCAGGGACTGGAAATGAGTTGGCTTAGGGTGGCAGAATGGGAATGGAGTTGGCTCAGTGTCAGGGAATGGGAAGGATTTGTCACAGATTCAGGGAATGGAAAGGAGCTTGCTCAGTATTCGTGATTGGGAAGCATTTGGCTCCATGTCCGTGAAAGGGAAGGAGTTGGATCAGTGTTGGTCAATGGGAAGGAGTTGGCTCAGTGTCCATGAATGGGACAGAGTTGATTCAGTGTCATTGAATGGGAAGAGGTTGGCTCAGTATCAGGGAATGGGAAGGAATATGCTCAATGCTGATGAATGGAAAGGATTTGACTGAGTGTCAGGGAATGGAAAGGAGTTGGCTCAGTGTTGGTTAATGGAAAGGAGTTGGCTCAGTGTCGGCGAGGGGGAAGGAGTTGTCTGAGTGTCAGTGAATGGGAAGGAGTTGACTCAGTGTCAGGGAATGGGAAGTAGTTGGCTCAGTGTCAGTGAATAGAAAGGAGTTGGTTCAGTGTCAGGAAATGGGAAGGAGTTGGCTCAGTGTCAGTGAATGGGAAGAATTTGGCTCAGTGTAGGTGATTGGAAAGGAGTTGTCTCAGTGTCAGGGAATCGAAAGGAGTTGGCTGAGTCTCTGGGAATGGGAAGGAGTTGGCTCAGGGTCAGGGAATTGGAAGGAGTTGGCTCAGTGTGGGTGAATGGGAAGATTTCTGCTCAGTGTCACGGAATGGGAAGGAGTTGTCTCAATGTCAATGAATGGAAAGGACTTGGCTCAGTTTCACTGAATGGGAAGGACTTGGTTCTGTGTCAGTGAATGGGAAGGAGTTGGCTCAGTGTCAGGGAATGTGAAGACGTTGGCTCAGTGTCAGGGATTGGGAAGGTGTTTGTTCAGTGTCAGGAAATGTGAAGGACTTGGCTCAGTGTCAGTGAACGGGAAGTATTTGACTCAGTGTCAGTGAAGGGGAAGGAGTTGTCTGAGTGTCAGTGAATGGGAAGGAGTTGACTCAGTGTCAGGGAATGGGAAGGAGTTGGCTCAGTGTCGGTGATTGGAAAGGAGTTGCCTCAGTGTCAGGAAATCGGAAGGAGTTGGCTCAGTGTCAGTGAATGGAAAGGAGTTGGCTCAGTGTCAGGGAATTGGAAGGAGTTGGCTCAGTGTCGATGGATGGGATGGAGTTGGCTCTATGTCCATGAATGGGAGGGTGTTGGCTCATTGTCAGTGAATGGGAAGGAGTTGGCTCAGAGTGTGTGAATGGGAAGGAGTTGGCTCAGAGTCAATGATAGGGAAGAAGTTGGCTCAGTGTCGGTGAATGGCAAGGAGTTGGCCCAGTGTCAGGGAATGGGAAGGAGTTGTCTCAGTGTCAGGGAATCAAGAGGAGTTGGCTAAGTGTCGATGAATGGGAAGGCGTTGGCTTCATGTCCTTGCAAGGGATGGAGTTGGCACAGTGTAGGTGAATGGGAAGCAGTTGGCTCAGTGTTTGTGAATGGAACGCAGTTGGCTCAGTGTCAGGGAATGGAAAGGAGTGGACTAAGCGTCCGGGAATGTGAACGAGTTGTCTCAGTGTCCGTGAGTGGGAAGGAGTTGTTTCAGTGTCAAGGAATGGGGAGGAGTTGGCTCAGTGCTGGTGAATGGGATGGATTTGGCTCAGTGTCGGTGAATGGAAAGGAGTTGGCTCAGTGTCAGGGAATGGATAGGAGTTGACTCAGTGTCAGGATGCTAGGGAATGGGAACGAGTTGTCTCAGTGTCCATGAATGGGAAGGATTTGGCTCAGTGTCACGGAATGAGAAGTGGTTGCCTCAGTAGCCGTGAATGGGAAGGAGTTGGCTCAGGGTCCATGAATGGGACGTAGTTGGTTCAGTGTCAGGGAATGGGAAGGAGCTGGGTCAGTGTCGGTGAATGGGAAGCAGTTGGCTCAGTGTCAGGGAATGGAATGGATTTGGCTCGGTATCCGTGAATGGGAAGGAGTTGGCACAGTGTCAGTGAATGAGAAGCAGTTGGCACAGTGTCAGTGAATGGGAAGGAGTTGGCTCAGTGTCCGTGAATGGGAAGGAGTTGTTTCAGTGTCAAGGAATGGGGAGGAGTTGGCTCAGTGCTGGTGAATGGGACGGATTTGGCTCAGTGTTGGTGAATGGAAAAGAGTTGGCTCAGTGTCAGGGAATGGATAGGAGTTGACTCAGTGTCAGGGTGTCAGGGAATGGGAACGAGTTGTCTCAGTGTCCGTGAGTGGGAAGGATTTGGCTCAGTGTCACGGAATGAGAAGTGGTTGCCTCAGTAGCCGTGAATGGGAAGGAGTTGTCTCAGGGTCCATGAATGGGACATAGTTGGTTCAGTGTCAGGGAATGGGAAGGAGTTGGGTCAGTGTCGGTGAATGGGAAGCAGTTGGCTCAGTGTCAGGGAATGAAATGGATTTGGCTTAGAGTGGCAGAATGGGAAAGGAGTTTGCTCAGTGTCAGGGAATGGGAAGGAGTTGTCTCAGATTCAGGGAATGGAAAGGAGCTTGCTCAGTATTCGTGATTGGGGAGCTGTTGGCTCCATGTCCATGAAAGGGAAGGAGTTGGATCAGTGTTGGTCAATGGGAAGGAGTTGGCTCAGTGTCCGTGAATGGGACGGAGTTGACTCAGTGTCGTTGAATGGGAAGGAGTTGTCTCAGTATCAGGGAATGGGAAGGAATATGCTCAATGCCGATGAATGGAAAGGATTTGACTGAGTGTCAGGGAATGGAAAGGATTTGGCTCAGTGTCGGTTAATGGAAAGGTGTTGGCTCAGTGGCGGTGAAGAGGAAGGAGTTGTCTGAGTGTCAGTGAATGGGAAGGAGTTGACTCAGTTTCAGGGAATGGGAAGTAGTTGGCTCAGTGTCAGTGAATAGAAAGGAGTTGGTTCAGTATCTGGAAATGGGAAGGAGTTGGCTCAGTGTCAGTGAATGGGAAGAATTTGGCTCAGTGTAGGTGATTGGAAAGGAGTTGTCTCAGTGTCAGGGATTCGGAAGGAGTTGGCTGAGTCTCTGGGAATGGGAAGGAGTCGGCTCAGGGTCAGGGAATGTGAAGCAGTTGGCTCAGTGTGGGTGAATGGGAAGATTTTTGCTCAGTGTCAGGGAATGGGAAGGAGTTGTCTCAATGTCAATGAATGGAAAGGACTTGGCTCATTTTCAGTGAACGGGAAGGACTTGGTTCTGTGTCAGTGAATTGGAAGGAGTTGGCTCAGTATCAGGGAATGTAAAGGATTGGATCAGTGTCGCTGAATGGGATGGAGTTGGCTCAGTATCAGGGAATGGGAAGACGTTGGCTCAGTGTCAGGGATTGGGAAGGTGTTTTTTCAGTGTCAGGAAATGTGAAGGACTTGGCTCAGTGTCAGTGAACGGGAAGTATTCGGCTCAGTGTCGGTGAAGGGGAAGGAGTTGACTCAGTGTTAGGGAATGGGAAGGAGTTTGCTCATTGTAGGTGATTAGAAAGGAGTTGCCTCAGTGTCAGGGAATCGGAAGGAGTTGGCTCAGTGTCAGTGAATGGAAAGGAGTTGGCTCAGTGTCAGGGAATTGGAAGGAGTTGGCTCAGTGTCGACGGATGGGATGGAGTTGGCTCTATGTCCATGAATGGGAGGGTGTTGGCTCATTGTCAGTGAATGGGAAGGAGTTGGCTCAGAGTGTGTGAATGGGAAGGAGTTGGCTCAGAGTCAATGATAGGGAAGAAGTTGGCTCAGTGTCGGTGAATGGCAAGGAGTTGGCCCAGTGTCAGGGAATGGGAAGGAGTTGTCTCAGTGTCAGGGAATCAAGAGGAGTTGGCTAAGTGTCGATGAATGGGAAGGCGTTGGCTTCATGTCCTTGCAAGGGATGGAGTTGGCACAGTGTAGGTGAATGGGAAGCAGTTGGCTCAGTGTTTGTGAATGGAACGCAGTTGGCTCAGTGTCAGGGAATGGAAAGGAGTTGACTAAGCGTCCGGGAATGTGAACGAGTTGTCTCAGTGTCCGTGAGTGGGAAGGAGTTGTTTCAGTGTCAAGGAATGGGGAGGAGTTGGCTCAGTGCTGGTGAATGGGACGGATTTGGCTCAGTGTCGGTGAATGGAAAGGAGTTGGCTCAGTGTCAGGGAATGGATAGGAGTTGACTCAGTGTCAGGATGCTAGGGAATGGGAACGAGTTGTCTCAGTGTCCATGAGTGGGAAGGATTTGGCTCAGTGTCACGGAATGAGAAGTGGTTGCCTCAGTAGCCGTGAATGGGAAGGAGTTGGCTCAGGGTCCATGAATGGGACGTAGTTGGTTCAGTGTCAGGGAATGGGAAGGAGCTGGGTCAGTGTCGGTGAATGGGAAGCAGTTGGCTCAGTGTCAGGGAATGGAATGGATTTGGCTCGGTATCCGTGAATGGGAAGGAGTTGGCACAGTGTCAGTGAATGAGAAGCAGTTGGCACAGTGTCAGTGAATGGGAAGGAGTTGGCTCAGTGTTAGGGAATGGAACGGAGTTGGCTCAGTTTCCGTGAATGGGAAGGATGTATCTCAGTGTCCCTGAATGGGAAGAAGTTGCCTCAGTGTCAGGAAATGGAAAGGAGTTGACTCTTTGTCAAGGAATGGGAAGCATTGGGCTCAATGTCGGTGAATGGAAAGCAGTTGACTGAGTGTCAGGGACTGGAAATGAGTTGGCTTAGGGTGGCAGAATGGGAATGGAGTTGGCTCAGTGTCAGGGAATGGGAAGGATTTGTCACAGATTCAGGGAATGGAAAGGAGCTTGCTCAGTATTCGTGATTGGGAAGCATTTGGCTCCATGTCCGTGAAAGGGAAGGAGTTGGATCAGTGTTGGTCAATGGGAAGGAGTTGGCTCAGTGTCCATGAATGGGACAGAGTTGATTCAGTGTCATTGAATGGGAAGAGGTTGGCTCAGTATCAGGGAATGGGAAGGAATATGCTCAATGCTGATGAATGGAAAGGATTTGACTGAGTGTCAGGGAATGGAAAGGAGTTGGCTCAGTGTTGGTTAATGGAAAGGAGTTGGCTCAGTGTCGGCGAGGGGGAAGGAGTTGTCTGAGTGTCAGTGAATGGGAAGGAGTTGACTCAGTGTCAGGGAATGGGAAGTAGTTGGCTCAGTGTCAGTGAATAGAAAGGAGTTGGTTCAGTGTCAGGAAATGGGAAGGAGTTGGCTCAGTGTCAGTGAATGGGAAGAATTTGGCTCAGTGTAGGTGATTGGAAAGGAGTTGTCTCAGTGTCAGGGAATCGGAAGGAGTTGGCTGAGTCTCTGGGAATGGGAAGGAGTTGGCTCAGGGTCAGGGAATTGGAAGGAGTTGGCTCAGTGTGGGTGAATGGGAAGATTTCTGCTCAGTGTCACGGAATGGGAAGGAGTTGTCTCAATGTCAATGAATGGAAAGGACTTGGCTCAGTTTCACTGAATGGGAAGGACTTGGTTCTGTGTCAGTGAATGGGAAGGAGTTGGCTCAGTGTCAGGGAATGTGAAGACGTTGGCTCAGTGTCAGGGATTGGGAAGGTGTTTGTTCAGTGTCAGGAAATGTGAAGGACTTGGCTCAGTGTCAGTGAACGGGAAGTATTTGACTCAGTGTCAGTGAAGGGGAAGGAGTTGTCTGAGTGTCAGTGAATGGGAAGGAGTTGACTCAGTGTCAGGGAATGGGAAGGAGTTGGCTCAGTGTCGGTGATTGGAAAGGAGTTGCCTCAGTGTCAGGAAATCGGAAGGAGTTGGCTCAGTGTCAGTGAATGGAAAGGAGTTGGCTCAGTGTCAGGGAATTGGAAGGAGTTGGCTTAGTGTCGGTGAATGGGAAGGAGTTGGCTCTATGTTCATGAAAGGGAGGGAGTTGGCTCAGTGTCGGTGAATGGGAAGGAGTTAGCTCAGAGTGTGTGAATGGGAAGGAGTTGGCTCAGAGTCAATGAAAGGGAAGGTTTTGGCTCAGTGTTGGTGAATGGCAAGGAGTTGGCCCAGTGTCAGGGAATGGGAATGAGTTGTCTCAGTGTCAGGGAATCAAAAGGAGTTGGCTAAGTGTCGATGAATGGGAAGGAGTTGGCTTCATGTCCATGAAAGGGAGGGAGTTGGCTCTGTGGCGGTGAATGGGAAGGAGTTGGCCCAGTGTCCATGAATGGGAAGGAGTTGGCACAGTGTATGTGAATGGGAAGCTGTTGGCACAGTGTAGGTGAACTGGAAGGAGTTGGCACAGTGTTTGTGAATGGAACGGTGTTGGCTCAGTGTCAGGGAATGGAAAGGAGTTGACTAAGCGTCCGGGAATGTGAACAAGTTGTCTCAGTGTCCGTGAGTGGGAAGGAGTTGGCTCAATGTCAAGGAATGGGAAAGGGTTGACTCAGTGGCCATGAGTGGGAAGGAGTTGGCTCAGTGTCCCTGAATGGGGAGGAGTTGTTTCAGTGTCAAGGAATGGGAAGGAGTTGAGTCAGTGTCAGTGAATGGCAAGGAGTTGGCTCATTGTCAATGAATAGAAAGGAGTTGACTCAGTGTAAGTGAATGGGAAGGAGTTTGTTTATGTGTCAGTGAATTGAAAGGAGTTGGCTCAGTGTCAATGAATGGGAAGCAGTTGGCTCAATTTCAGTGAATGGGAAGGAGTTGGTTCTGCGTCAGTGAATGGTAAGGTGTTGGCTCAGTGTCAGGGAATGGGATGGATCAGATCAGTGTCAGTGAATGGGATGGATTTGGCGTAGTGTCGATGAATGGAAAGGATTTGTCTCAGTGTCAGGGAATGGGAAGGACTTGTCTCAGTATCAGTAAATGTGAAGGATTTGGCTCAATGTCAGTGAATGGGAAGGTTTTGGCTCAGTGTAGGTGAATGGGAAGGAATTGCCTCATTGTCAGGGAATGGGAAGGAGTTGGCTGAGTCTCTGGGAATGGGAAGGAGTTGGCTGAGTGTCAGGGAATGGGAAGGAGTTGGCAGATTGTACGTGAATGGGAAGGCTTTTGCTCAGTGTCAGGGAATGGGAAGGAGTTGTTTCAATGTCTTGAATGGGAAGGACTTGGCTCAGTTTCAGTGAACGGGAAGGACTTGGTTCTTTGTCAGTGAGTGGGAAGGAGTTGTCTCAATGTCATTGAATAGGAAGGAGTTGGCTCAGTGTCTGGGAATGGGAAGATTTGGAACAGTGTCAGTGAATGGCATGGTTTTGGCTTAGCGTCGATGAATCTAAAGGATTTGTCTCAGTATCAGGGAATGGGAAGAAGTTGGCTCACTCATGGAATGGGAAGCAGTAGGCTCAGTGTTAGGAAATGGGAAGGAGTTGGCTCAGTGTCAGTGAATGGGAAGGAGTTGGCTCAGCGTCAGTGAATGGGAAGGAGTTGGCTCAGTGTTAGTGAATGGGAAGAGTTCTTTCGGTGTCGGTGCATGGGAAGGTGTTGTCTCAGTGTCAGTGAAAGGGAAGGAGTTGGTTCAGTGTCAGGGAATGGGAAGGAGTTGGTACAGTGTCAGTGAATGGCAAGGATTTGGCTTAGCGTTGATGAATCGAAAGGATTTGTCTCAGTATCAGGGAATGGGAAGAAATTGGCTCAGTGTCAGGGAATGGAAAGTGTTTGGCTCAGTGGCAGTGAATGGAAAGGAGTTGACTCAGTGTAAGTGAATGGGAAGGCGTTATCTGAGTGTCAGTGAATGGGAAAGAGTTGAATCAGTGTCAGGAAATGGGAAGGAGTTTGCTCAGTGTCAGTGAATTGAAAGCACTTGGCTCAGGGTCAGGGAATGGGAAGGATTGGATCAGTGTCGGTGAATGGGATGGATTTGGCTTTGTGTCGATGAATGGAAAGGATTTGTCTCAGTATCAGTGAATGGGAAGGAGTTGGTTCAGTGTCAGTGAATGAGAAAGTGTTGGCTCAATGTTAGTGAATGGGAAGGATTTGACTCAGTCTCCGGTAATGGGAAGGTGTTGACTCAGTGTCAGGGAATGTGACGGAGTTCACCTGGTATCAGGGTATAGGAAGTAGTTGGCTCAGTGTGAGGGAATGGGAAACAGTTCCTTCAGTCAGAGGGTTTGGGAAGGAATTGGCTCAGTGTCAGGGAACAGGAAGGAGTTGACTCATTGTCAGGGAATGGAAAGGAGTTGGCTCAGTGTCATTGAATGGGAAGGAATTGAATCTGTGTCAGTGAATGGGAAGCAGTTGCCTCAGTGTCAGGAAATGGGAATGAGTTAGCACAGTGTCAGGGAATGGGAAGTATTTTGCTCAGTGTCAGTGAATGGGAAGGAGTTGACTCATTGTCAGGGAATGGAAAGGAGTTGGCTCAGTGTCATTGAATGGGAAAGAATTGAATCTGTGTCAGTGAATGGGAAGCAGTTGCATCAGTGTCAGGAAATGGGAATGAGTTAGCTCAGTGTCAGGGAATGGGAAGTATTTTGCTCAGTGTCGGTGAATGGGAAGGAGTTGGCTCAGTGTGGGTGAATGGGAAGGTTTTGTCGCAGTGTCAGTGAATGGGAAGGAGATGGCTCAGTGTCACGGAATGGGAAGGAGTTGGCTCAGTGTGGGTGAATGGCAAGGAGTTGTCTCAGTGTCAGTGAATAGGAAGGAGTTGACTCAGTGTGAGTGAATGGGAAGGTTTTGGCTCAGTGATATGGAATGGGAAGGAGTTGGCTCAGTGTCAATGAATGGAAAGGAGTTGACTCAGTGTCAGTGAAATGAAAGGAGTTGTCTCAGTGTCAGTGAATAGGAAGGAGCTGGCTCAGAGTCCATGAATGGGAAGGAGTTGGCTGAGTGTCAGGGAATGGGAAGGAGTTGGTTCAGTGTCATTGAATGGGAAGGAGTTAATTTAGTGTCAGTGAAGGAAAGTAGTTGGCTAAGTGTCAGGAAATGGGAAAAATTTGGCTCAGTTTCAGGGAATGAGAAGGAGTTGGTTCAGTGTCAGTGAATGGAAAGCAGTTGGCTCAGTGTCGGCGAATGGGAAGAATTTGTTTCAATGTCAGTGAATAGGAAGGAGTTGGCTCATTGTGGGAGAATGGGAAGGTTTTGTCTCAGTGTCAGGGAATGGGAAGGAGTTGTCTCTGCGTCAGTGAATAGGAAGGAGTTGACTCAGTGTGAGTGAATGGGACGGTTTTGGCTCAGTGTCAGGGAATGGGAAGGAGTTTTCTCAGTGTCCAGGAATGGGAAGGAGTTGTCTCAATGTCAGGGAATGGGAAAGAGTTGGCTCAGTGTCATGGAATGTACAGGATTTGAATCAGTGTCAGTGATTGGGAAGCAGTTGGCTCAGTTTCAGTGATTGGGAAGGAGAAGGCTCAGTGTCGGTGAATGGGAAGGAGTTTGCTCAGTGTCAGGGAATGGGAAGGATTGGATCAGTGTCAGCGAATGCAATGGAGTTGGCTCAGTGTTGGAGAAGGGGATGGAGTTGGATCAGTGTCAGAGAATGTGAAGGAGTTAGCTCACTGTCTGGCAATGGGAAGGAGTTCGCTCAGTGTCAGGGAATGGGAAGGAGTTGGCTGAGTGTCAGTGAATAGGAAGAAGTTGGCTCAGTGTCAGTCAATGGGAATTTGTTGGTTCAGTGTCAGGGAATGGGAAGGAGTTGGCTCAGTGTCAGAGATTGGGATAGAGTTGGCTCAGTGTCAGGGAATGGGAAGGAGATGTTTCCGTGTCAGGGAATGGGATGGAGTTGGCTATGTGTCAGATATTGGGATAGATTTGGCTCAGTGTCAGGGAATGGGAAGGAGACGGTTCCGTGTCAGGGAATGGGAAGGGGTGGGCTCAGTGTTGGTGAATGGAAAGGATTTGACTTGTTGGTGAATGGGAAGCAGTTGGCTCCATGTGGGTGAATGGGAAGGAGTTAGCTCAGTGTCGGTGAATGGCAAGGAGTTGGCTCAGTGTCAATGAATTGAAAGGAGTTGACTCAGTGTCAGTGAATAGGAAGGAGTTGTCTCAGTGTCAGTGAATAGGAAGGAGTTGGCTCACTGTCCGGGAATGAGAGGGAGTTGGCTCAGTGTCAGTGAATGGGAAGGAGCTAGTTCATTGTCAGTGATTTGAGAGTAGTTGGCTCAGTGTCAGGGAATGAGAAGCGGTTCGCTCAGTGAGAGTGAATGGGAAGGAGTTGGCTCATTGTCAGGGAACGGAAAGGAGTTGGCCAGTGTCACTGAATGTGACGGAGTTGAATTAGTGTCAAGGAAGGAAAGTAGTTGGCACAGTGTTTGGAAATGGGAAGAATTTGGCTCAGTTTCAGGGAATGGGAAGGAGTTGGTTACGTGTCAGTGAATTGAAAGGAGTTGGCACAGTGTCAATCAATGGGAAGCATGTTGGCTCAGTTTCAGTGAATGGGAAGGAGTTGGTTCTGTGTCTGTGATTGGTAAGGAGTTGGCTTAGTGTCCGGGAATGGGAAGGAGTTGGCTCAGTGTCAGTGAATAGGAAGGAGTTGGCTCAGTGTCCAGGAATGGGAAGGAGTTGGCTCAGTGTCAGGGAATTGGAAGGAGCTGGTTGAGTGTCAGTGATTTGAAAGTAGTTGGCTCACTGTCAGGGAATGGGAAGCAGTTCACTCAGTGAGAGTGAATGGGAAGGAGTTGGCTCATTGTCAGGGAATGGGAAGCAGTTCACTCAGTTAGAGTGAATGGAAAGGAGTTAGCTCAGTGTCAGTGAATGGGAAGGAGCTGACTCAAAGTCAGGGAATGGGATGCAGTTGGCTCAGTCAGAGTGAATGGGAAGGATTTGACACAGTCTCTGGTAAAAGGAAGGAGTTGACTCAGTGTCAGTGAATGGGATGGAGTTCACCTGGTACCAGTGTATGGGAAGTAGTTGGCTCAGTGTGAGGGAATGGGAAACAGTTCATTCAGTCAGCGGGAATGGGAATGAGTTTGCTCAGTGTAAGGGAATGGGAAGGATCTGGCTCAGTGTCATTGAAAGGGAAATAATTGAATCCGTGTCAGTTAAAGGGAAGCAGATGGCTCAGTGTGGATGAATGGGAAGGAGTTAGCTCAGTGTCAGGGAATGGGAAGTATATGGCTCAGTGTCGGTGAATGGTAAGGAGTTGGTTCAGGGTCATTGAATGGGAAGGAGTTGGCTCAGTGTGGGTGAATGGCAAGGAGTTGTCTCAGTGTCAGTGAATAGGAAGGAGTTGACTCAGTGTGAGTGAATGGGAAGGTTTTGGCTCAGTGAAATGGAATGGGAAGGAGTTGGCTCAGTGTCAATGAATGGAAAGGAGTTGACTCAGTGTCAGTGAAAGGAAAGGAGTTGTCTCAGTGTCAGTGAATAGGAAGGAGCTGGCTCAGAGTCCGTGAATGGGAAGGAGTTGGCTGAGTGTCAGGGAATGGGAAGAAGTTGGTTCAGTGTCAGTGAATTGAAAGGAGTTGGCTCAGTGTCATTGAATGGGAAGGAGTTAATTTAGTGTCAGTGAAGGAAAGTAGTTGGCTAAGTGTCAGGAAATGGGAAAAATTTGGCTCGGTTTCAGGGAATGAGAAGGAGTTGGCTCAGTGTCAGTGAATGGGAAGCAGTTGGCTCAGTGTCGGCGAATGGGAAGAATTTGTTTCAATGTCAGTGAATAGGAAGGAGTTGGCTCATTGTGGGAGAATGGGAAGGTTTTGTCTCAGTGTCAGGGAATGGGAAGGAGTTGTCTCTGCGTCAGTGAATAGGAAGGAGTTGACTCAGTGTGAGTGAATGGGACGGTTTTGGCTCAGTGTCAGGGAATGGGAAGGAGTTTTCTCAGTGTCCAGGAATGGGAAGGAGTTGTCTCAATGTCAGGGAATGGGAAAGAGTTGGCTCAGTGTCATGGAATGTACAGGATTTGAATCAGTGTCAGTGATTGGGAAGCAGTTGGCTCAGTTTCAGTGATTGGGAAGGAGAAGGCTCAGTGTCGGTGAATGGGAAGGAGTTTGCTCAGTGTCAGGGAATGGGAAGGATTGGATCAGTGTCAGCGAATGCAATGGAGTTGGCTCAGTGTTGGAGAAGGGGATGGAGTTGGATCAGTGTCAGAGAATGTGAAGGAGTTAGCTCACTGTCTGGCAATGGGAAGGAGTTCACTCAGTGTCAGGGAATGGGAAGGAGTTGGCTGAGTGTCAGTGAATAGGAAGAAGTTGGCTCAGTGTCAGTCAATGGGAATTTGTTGGTTCAGTGTCAGGGAATGGGAAGGAGTTGGCTCAGTGTCAGAGATTGGGATAGAGTTGGCTCAGTGTCAGGGAATGGGAAGGAGATGTTTCCGTGTCAGGGAATGGGATGGAGTTGGCTATGTGTCAGATATTGGGATAGATTTGGCTCAGTGTCAGGGAATGGGAAGGAGACGGTTCCGTGTCAGGGAATGGGAAGGGGTGGGCTCAGTGTTGGTGAATGGAAAGGATTTGACTTGTTGGTGAATGGGAAGCAGTTGGCTCCATGTGGGTGAATGGGAAGGAGTTAGCTCAGTGTCGGTGAATGGCAAGGAGTTGGCTCAGTGTCAATGAATTGAAAGGAGTTGACTCAGTGTCAGTGAATAGGAAGGAGTTGTCTCAGTGTCAGTGAATAGGAAGGAGTTGGCTCACTGTCCGGGAATGAGAGGGAGTTGGCTCAGTGTCAGTGAATGGGAAGGAGCTAGTTCATTGTCAGTGATTTGAGAGTAGTTGGCTCAGTGTCAGGGAATGAGAAGCGGTTCGCTCAGTGAGAGTGAATGGGAAGGAGTTGGCTCATTGTCAGGGAATGGAAAGGAGTTGGCTCTGTGTCACTGAATGTGACGGAGTTGAATTAGTGTCAAGGAAGGAAAGTAGTTGGCACAGTGTTTGGAAATGGGAAGAATTTGGCTCAGTTTCAGGGAATGGGAAGGAGTTGGTTACGTGTCAGTGAATTGAAAGGAGTTGGCACAGTGTCAATCAATGGGAAGCATGTTGGCTCAGTTTCAGTGAATGGGAAGGAGTTGGCTCAGTGTTCAGGAATGGGAAGGAGTTGGCTCAGTGTCAGTGAATAGGAAGGAGTTGGCTCAGTGTTCAGGAATGGGAAGGAGTTGGCTCAGTGTCAGGGAATTGGAAGGAGCTGGTTGAGTGTCAGTGATTTGAAAGTAGTTGGCTCACTGTCAGGGAATGGGAAGCAGTTCACTCAGTGAGAGTGAATGGGAAGGAGTTGGCTCATTGTCAGGGAATGGGAAGCAGTTCACTCAGTTAGAGTGAATGGAAAGGAGTTAGCTCAGTGTCAGTGAATGGGAAGGAGCTGACTCAAAGTCAGGGAATGGGATGCAGTTGGCTCAGTCAGAGTGAATGGGAAGGATTTGACACAGTCTCTGGTAAAAGGAAGGAATTGACTCAGTGTCAGTGAATGGGATGGAGTTCACCTGGTACCAGTGTATGGGAAGTAGTTGGCTCAGTGTGAGGGAATGGGAAACAGTTCATTCAGTCAGCGGGAATGGGAATGAGTTTGCTCAGTGTAAGGGAATGGGAAGGATCTGGCTCAGTGTCATTGAAAGGGAAATAATTGAATCCGTGTCAGTTAAAGGGAAGCAGATGGCTCAGTGTGGATGAATGGGAAGGAGTTAGCTCAGTGTCAGGGAATGGGAAGTATATGGCTCAGTGTCGGTGAATGGTAAGGAGTTGGTTCAGGGTCATTGAATGGGAAGGAGTTGGCTCAGTGTGGGTGAATGGCAAGGAGTTGTCTCAGTGTCAGTGAATAGGAAGGAGATGACTCAGTGTGAGTGAATGGGAAGGTTTTGGCTCAGTGAAATGGAATGGGAAGGAGTTGGCTCAGTGTCAATGAATGGAAAGGAGTTGACTCAGTGTCAGTGAAAGGAAAGGAGTTGTCTCAGTGTCAGTGAATAGGAAGGAGCTGGCTCAGAGTCCGTGAATGGGAAGGAGTTGGCTGAGTGTCATTGAATGGGAAGGAGTTAATTTAGTGTCAGTGAAGGAAAGTAGTTGGCTAAGTGTCAGGAAATGGGAAAAATTTGGCTCGGTTTCAGGGAATGAGAAGGAGTTGGCTCAGTGTCAGTGAATGGGAAGCAGTTGGCTCAGTGTCGGCGAATGGGAAGAATTTGTTTCAATGTCAGTGAATAGGAAGGAGTTGGCTCATTGTGGGAGAATGGGAAGGTTTTGTCTCAGTGTCAGGAATGGGAAGGAGTTGTCTCTGCGTCAGTGAATAGGAAGGATTTGACTCAGTGTGAGTGAATGGGACGGTTTTGGCTCAGTGTCAGGGAATGGGAAGGAGTTTTCTCAGTGTCTGGGAATGGGAAAGAGTTGTCTCAATGTCAGGGAATGGGAAAGAGTTGGCTCAGTGTCATGGAATGTACAGGATTTCACTCAGTGTCAGTGATTGGGAAGCAGTTGGCTCAGTTTCTGTGATTGGGAAGGAGAAGGCTCAGTGTCGGTGAATGGGAAGGAGTTTGCTCAGTGTCAGGGAATGGGAAGGATTGGATCAGTGTCAGCGAATGCAATGGAGTTGGCTCAGTGTTGGAGAAGGGGATGGAGTTGGATCAGTGTCAGAGAATGTGAAGGAGTTAGCTCACTGTCTGGCAATGGGAAGGAGTTCACTCAGTGTCAGAGAATGGGAAGGAGTTGGCTCAGTGTCGGTGAATGGGAAGCAGTTGGCTGAGTGTCAGTGAATAGGAAGAAGTTGGCTCAGTGTCAGTCAATGGGAATTTGTTGGTTCAGTGTCAGGGAATGGGAAGGAGTTGGTTCAGTGTCAGAGATTGGGATAGATTTGGCTCAGTGTCAGGGAATGGGAAGGAGACAGTAACGTGTCAGGGAATAGGAAGGGGTGGGCTCAGTGTCAGATATTGGGATATATTTGGCTCAGTGTCAGGGAATGGGAAGGAGAAGATTCCGTGTCAGGGAATGGGAAGGGGTGGGCTCAGTGTTGGTGAATGGAAAGGATTTGACTTGTTGGTGAATGGGAAGCAGTTGGCTCCATGTGGGTGAATGGGAAGGAGTTAGCTCTGTGTCAGTGAATGGGAAGGAGTTAACTCAGTGTGAGTGAATGGGAAGGAGTTAGCTCAGTGTCGGTGAATGGCAAGGAGTTGGCTCAGTGTCAATGAATTGAAAGGAGTTGACTCAGTGTCAGTGAATAGGAAGGAGTTGTCTCAGTGTCAGTGAATAGGAAGGAGTTGGCTCACTGTCCGGGAATGAGAAGGAGTTGGCTCAGTGTCAGGGAATGGGAAGGAGTTGGCTCAGATTCGTTGAATGCGATATACTTGACTCAGTGTTGGTGAATGGGAAGGAGTTGGTTCCGTGTCATTGAATGGGAAGGAGTTGGCTCATTGTGGCTGAATAGGATGTTGTTGGCTCAGTGTCAGGTAATGGGATTCAGTTGGCGCAGTGTCCATGAATGGGATGGAGTTGGCTCAGTGTCAGTGAATGGGAAGGATTTGGCTCAGTGTCAGGGAATGGGAAGTTTTGGCTCATTTTCAGTGAATGGAAAGGATTTCATTCAGTGTCAGGGAATGGTAAGCAGTCGGCTCAGTGTCAGTGAATGGGAAGGTTTTGGCGCATTGTCCGTGAATGGGAAGTATTTGGCTCAGCGTTAGGGGTTGGTAAGAAGTTGACTCAGTGTCAGGGAATGGAAAGCTGTTGGCTCAGTGTCATTGAATGGGAAGGAGTTGGCCCAGTGTCAGTGAGGGGAAAGCTGCTGACTCAGTGTAACTGAATGGGAACGTGTTGTCTCAACGTCAGTGAATAGGAAGGAGTTGGCTCAGTGACTCGGAATGGGAAGGAGTTGGTTCAGTGTCAGGGAATAGGAAGGAGTTGACTCAGTGTAAGGGAATGGGAATGATTTTGCTCAGTGTCGCTGAATTGCAAGGAGTTGGCTCAGTTTCAATGAATGGAATGGAATTGACTCATTGTCATGGAATGGGAAGGATTTCTTTCAGTGTCCGTGAATGGGAGGGAGTTGGCTCAGTGTCAGGGAATGGGAAAGATTGGATCAATGTTGGTAAATGGTAAGGAGTTGGCTTAGCTTCGATGAATGGCAAGGATTTGACTCAGTATCAGGGAATGGGAAGAAGTTGCTTCAGTGTCAGGGAATTGCAAGGAGTTTGTTCATTATCAGGAAATGGGAAGGCGTTGACTCAGTATCAGGGAATGGAAAGGTGTTGGCTCAGTGTCATTGAATGGGAAGGAGTTGGCCCAGTGTCAGTGAGTGGAAAGTAATTGACTCAGTGTCAGGAATCGGAAGCAGTTGGCTCAGTGTAAGGGAATGGGAAACAGTTCGTTCAGTCAGCGTGAATGGGAAGGAGTTGACTCAGTGTGAGTGTATGGGAAGGATTTGGCTCGGTGTAAGGGAATGGGAATGATTTGCTCAGTGTCGCTGAATGGCGCGGAGTTGGCTCAGTATCAATGAATGGAATGGAATTGACTCAGTGTCAGGGAATGGGAAGGATTTCTTTCAGTGTCCGTGAATGGGAAGGAGTTGGCTCAGTGTCAGGGAATGGGAAGGATTGGATCAATGTCGGTGAATGGTCAGGAGTTGGCTTAGCATCGATGAATGGCAAGGATTTGTCTCAGTATCAGGGAATGGTAAGAAGTTGGTTCAGTGTCAGGGAATGGGAAGGAATTTGTTCATTATCAGGAAATGGGAAGGAGTTAGCTCAGTGTCAGTGAATGGGAAGTATTTGGCTCAGTGCTGGTGATTGGTAAGGAGTTGACTCAGTATCAGGGAATGGTAAGGTGTTGGCTCAGTTTCATTCAATGGGAAGGAGTTGGCCTAGTGTCAGTGAGTGGAAAGTAGTTGACTCAGTGTCACTGAATGGGAAGGTGTTGTCTCAACGTCAGTGAATAAGAAGGAGTTGGCTCAGTGTCTCGGAATGGGAAGGTGTTGGCTCAATGTCAGTGAATAGGAAGGAGTTGGCTCAGTGTCTCGGAATGGGAAGGATTTGGCTCAGTGTCAGGAAATGGGAAGGATCTGGCTCAGTTTCAGGGAATGGGAAGGAGTTGGCTCAGTGTCAGAGAATGGGAAGCAGTTCACTCAGTGACAGTGAATGGTAAAGAGTTCGCTCAGTGTCATTGAATGGGAAGGAGTTGACTTAGGGTCAGGGAAAGAAAGTAGTTGGCTTAGTGTCTGGAATTGGGAATGAGTTGAAATTGCGACTGTGAATGGGAATCAGTTGGCTCAGTGTCAGGCAATGCGAAGGATTTGGCTCAGTTTCAGTGAATGGGAAGCGGTTGGTTTAGTGTCATTGAATGGAAAGGAGTTGGTTCAGTGTCAGACAATGGGAAGGATATGGCTCAGTGTTGGTGAATGGAGTGGAGTTGGCTCAGTGTCAGGGAATGGGAAGGATTTGGCTCAGTATCAGGGAATGGGAAGGAGTAGGCTCAGATTCGGTGAATGCGATATACTTGATTCAGTTTGGTGAATGGGAAGGATTTGGTTCCGTGTCATTAAATTGGTAGGAGGTGCCTCATTGTGGGTCAATAGGATGTTGTTGGCTCAGTGTCATGTAATGGGATTCAGTTGGTGCAGTGTCCATGAATGGGAAGGAGTTGGCTCAGTGTCAGTGAATGAGATGGATTTGGCGCATTGTCAGTGAATGGGAAGTATTTGGCTTAGTGTTGGTGGTTGGTAAGGAATTGACTCAGTGTCAAGGAATGGAAAGGTGTTGGCTCAGTGTGATTGAATGGGAAGGAGTTGGCCCAGTGTCAGTGAGTGGAAAGTTGTTGACTCAGTGTCACTGAATGGGAAGGTGTTGTCTCAACGTCAGTGAATAGGAAGGAATTGGCTCAGTGACTCGGAATGGGAAGGAGTTGGCTCAGTGTCAGGGAATAGAAGTTTTTGACACAGTGTCAGGGAACAGGAAAGAGTTGACTCAGTGTGATTGAATGGGAAGGTTTTGACTCGGTGTAAGGGAATGGGAATGATTTGAATCAGTGTCGCTAAATGGCAAGGAGTTGGCTCAGTGTCAATGAATGGAATGGAATTGACTCAGTGTCAGGGAATGGGATGGATTTGTTTCAGTGTCCGTGAATGGGAAGGAGTTGGCTCAGTGTCAGGGAATGTGAAAGATTGGATCAATGTTGGTAAATAGTAAGGAGTTAGCTTAGCGTCGATGATTGGCAAGGATTTGTCTCAGTATTAGGGAATGGGAAGAAGTTGGTTCTGTGTCAGGGAATGTGAAGGATTTGGCTCAATGTCAGTGAATAGTAAGGAGTTAGCTCAGTGTCAGGGAATGGGAAGTATTTGGCTCAGTGCTGGTGATTGGTAAGGAGTTGACTCAGTGTCTGGGAATGGGATGGAGTTGGTTCAGTGTCAGTGAATGGAAAGTAGTTGGCTCAGTGTCAGGAATCGGAAGCAGTTGGCTCAGTGTGAGGGAATGGGAAACAGTTCATTCAGTCAGAGTGAAAGGGAAGGAGTTGACTCAGTGTCAGTGTATGGGAAGGATTTGACTCGGTGCAAAGGAATGGGAATGATTTGGCTCAGTGTCGCTGAATGGCAAGGAGTTGGCTCAGAATCAATGAACGGAATGGAATTGACTCAGTGTCAGGGAATGGGAAGGATTTCTTTCAGTGTCCGTGAATGGGAAGGAGTTGGCTCAGTGTCAGGGAATGGGAAGGATTGGATCAATGTCGGTGAATGGTCAGGAGTTGGCTTAGCATCGATGAATGGCAAGGATTTGTCTCAGTATCAGGGAATAGTAAGAAGTTGGTTCAGTGTCAGGGAATGGGAAGGAATTTGTTCATTATCAGGAAATGGGAAGGAGTTAGCTCAGTGTCAGTGAATGGGAAGTATTTGGCTCAGTGCTGGTGATTGGTAAGGAGATGACTCAGTATCAGGGAATGGAAAGGTGTTGGCTCAGTTTCATTTAATGGGAAGGAGTTGGCCTAGTGTCAGTGAGTGGAAAGTAGTTGACTCAGTGTCACTGAATGGGAAGGTGTTGTCTCAATGTCAGTGAATAAGAAGGAGTTGGCTCAGTGTCTCGGAATGGGAAGGTTTTGGCTCAATGTCAGTGAATAGGAAGGAGTTGGCTCAGTGTCTCGGAATGGGAAGGATTTGGCTCAGTGTCAGGAAATGGGAAGGAGTTGGCTCAGTGTCAGGGAATGGGAAGGAGTTGGCTCACTGTCAGAGAATGGGAAGCAGTTCGCTCAGTGAGAGCGAATGGTAAAGAGTTCGCTCAGTGTCATTGAACGGGAAGGAGTTGACTTAGTGTCAGGGAAAGAAAGTAGTTGGCTTAGTGTCAGGAATTGGGAATGAGTTGAAATTGCGACTGTGAATGGGAAGCAGTTGGCTCAGTGTCAGGCAATGCGAAGGATTTGGCTCAGTTTCAGTGAATGGGAAGCGGTTGGTTTAGTGTCATTGAATGGAAAGGAGTTGGTTCAGTGTCAGACAATGGGAAGGATATGGCTCAGTATCAGGGAATGGGAAGGAGTTGGCTCAGATTCGGTGAATGCGATATACTTGATTCAGTGTTGGTGAATGGGAAGGAGTTGTCTCAACGTCAGTGAATAGGAAGGAATTGGCTCAGTGACTAGGAATGGGAAGGAGTTGGCTCAGTGTCAGTGAATGGGATGGATTTGGCGCATTGTCAGTGAATGGGAAGTATTTGGCTTAGTGTTGGTGATTGGTAAGGAATTGACTCAGTGTCAGGGAATGGAAAGGTGTTGGCTCAGTGTGATTGAATGGGAAGGAGTTGGCCCAGTGTCAGAGAGTGGAAAGTTGTTGACTCAGTGTCACTGAATGGGAAGGTGTTGTCTCAACGTCAGTGAATAGGAAGGAATTGGCTCAGTGACTAGGAATGGGATGGAGTTGGCTCAGTGTCAGGGAATAGAAGTTTTTGACACAGTGTCAGGGAACAGGAAAGAGTTGACTCAGTATGACTGAATGGGAAGGTTTTGACTCGGTGTAAGGGAATGGGAATGATTTGAATCAGTGTCGCTAAATGGCAAGGAGTTGGCTCAGTGTCAATGAATGGAATGGAATTGACTCAGTGTCAGGGAATGGGAAGGATTTCTTTCAGTGTCCGTGAATGGGAAGGAGTTGGCTCAGTGTCAGGGAATGTGAAAGATTGGATCAATGTTGGTAAATAGTAAGGAGTTGGCTTAGCGTCGATGATTGGCAAGGAATTTTCTCAGTATCAGGGAATGGGAAGAAGTTGGTTCTGTGTCAGGGAATGTGAAGGATTTGGCTCAATGTCAGTGAATAGTAAGGAGTTAGCTCAGTGTCAGGGAATGGGAAGTATTTGGCTCAGTGCTGGTGATTGGCAAGAAGTTGACTCAGTGTCTGGGAATGGGATGGAGTTGGTTCAGTGTCAGTGAATGGAAAGTAGTTGGCTCAGTGTCAGGAATCGGAAGCAGTTGGCTCAGTGTGAGGGAATGGGAAACAGTTCGTTCAGTCAGAGTGAAAGGGAAGGAGTTGACTCAGTGTCAGTGTATGGGAAGGATTTGGCTCGGTGCAAGGGAATGGGAATGATTTGGCTCAGTGTCGCTGAATGGCAAGGAGTTGGCTCAGAATCAATGAACGGAATGGAATTGACTCAGTGTCAGGGAATGGGAAGGATTTCTTTCAGTGTCCGTGAATGGGAAGGAGTTGGCTCAGTGTCAGGGAATGGGAAGGATTGGATCAATGTCGGTGAATGGTCAGGAGTTGGCTTAGCATCGATGAATGGCAAGGATTTGTCTCAGTATCAGGGAATAGTAAGAAGTTGGTTCAGTGTCAGGGAATGGGAAGGAATTTGTTCATTATCAGGAAATGGGAAGGAGTTAGCTCAGTGTCAGTGAATGGGAAGTATTTGGCTCAGTGCTGGTGATTGGTAAGGAGTTGACTCAGTGTCTGGGAATGGGATGGAGTTGGTTCAGTGTCAGTGAATGGAAAGTAGTTGGCTCAGTGTCAGGAATCGGAAGCAGTTGGCTCAGTGTGAGGGAATGGGAAACAGTTCGTTCAGTCAGAGTGAATGGGAAGGAGTTGACTCAGTGTCAGTGTATGGGAAAGATTTGGCTCGGTGCAAGGGAATGGGAATGATTTGGCTCAGTGTCGCTGAATGGCAAGGAGTTGGCTCAGAATCAATGAACAGAATGGAATTGACTCAGTGTCAGGGAATG
This sequence comes from Carcharodon carcharias, assembly GCF_017639515.1. NCBI lineage: Eukaryota > Metazoa > Chordata > Chondrichthyes > Lamniformes > Lamnidae > Carcharodon > Carcharodon carcharias. The sequence continues at coordinate 27,311,287 of NC_054482.1, read as the reverse complement.
GGAAGGATTTCTTTCAGTGTCCGTGAATGGGAAGGAGTTGGCTCAGTGTCAGGGAATGGGAAGGATTGGATCAATGTCCGTGAATGGTCAGGAGTTGGCTTAGCATCGATGAATGGCAAGGATTTGTCTCAGTATCAGGGAATAGTAAGAAGTTGGTTCAGTGTCAGGGAATGGGAAGGAATTTGTTCATTATCAGGAAATGGGAAGGAGTTAGCTCAGTGTCAGTGAATGGGAAGTATTTGGCTCAGTGCTGGTGATTGGTAAGGAGTTGACTCAGTATCAGGGAATGGAAAGGTGTTGGCTCAGTTTCATTCAATGGGAAGGAGTTGGCCTAGTGTCAGTGAGTGGAAAGTAGTTGACTCAGTGTCACTGAATGGGAAGGTGTTGTCTCAATGTCAGTGAATAAGAAGGAGTTGGCTCAGTGTCTCGGAATGGGAAGGATTTGGCTCAGTGTCAGGAAATGGGAAGGAGTTGGCTCAGTGTCAGAGAATGGGAAGCAGTTCGCTCAGTGAGAGTGAATGGTAAAGAGTTCGCTCAGTGTCATTGAATGGGAAGGAGTTGACTTAGTGTCAGGGAAAGAAAGTAGTTGGCTTAGTGTCAGGAATTGGGAATGAGTTGAAATTGCGACTGTGAATGGGAAGCAGTTGGCTCAGTGTCAGGCAATGCGAAGGATTTGGCTCAGTTTCAGTGAATGGGAAGCGGTTGGTTTAGTGTCATTGAATGGAAAGGAGTTGGTTCAGTGTCAGACAATGGGAAGGATATGGCTCAGTGTTGGTGAATGGAGTGGAGTTGGCTCAGTGTCAGGGAATGGGAAGGATTTGGCTCAGTATCAGGGAATGGGAAGGAGTTGGCTCAGATTCGGTGAATGCGATATACTTAATTCAGTGTTGGTGAATGGGAAGGAGTTGGTTCCGTGTCATTAAATTGGTAGGAGGTGGCTCATTGTGGGTCAATAGGATATTGTTGGCTCAGTGTCAGGTAATGGGATTCAGTTGGCTCAGTGTCCATGAATGGGAAGGAGTTGGCTCAGTGTCAGTGAATGGGATGGATTTGGCGCATTGTCAGTGAATGGGAAGTATTTGGCTTAGTGTTGGTGATTGTTAAGGAATTGACTCAGTGTCAGGGAATGGAAAGGTGTTGGCTCAGTGTGATTGAATGGGAAGGAGTTGGCCCAGTGTCAGAGAATGGAAAGTTGTTGACTCAGTGTCACTGAATGGGAAGGTGTTGTCTCAATGTCAGTGAATAGGAAGGAATTGGCTCAGTGACTCGGAATGGGAAGGAGTTGGCTCAGTGTGATTGAATCGGAAGCAGTTGGCTCAGTGTGAGGGAATGGGAAACAGTTCGTTCAGTCAGAGTGAATGGGAAGGAGTTGACTCAGTGTGAGTGTATGGGAAGGATTTGGCCCGGTGTAATGGAATGGGAATGATTTGGCTCAGTGTCGCTGAATGGCAAGTAGTTGGCTCAATATCAATGAATGGAATGGAATTGACTCAGTGTCAGGGAATGGGAAGGATTTCTTTCAGTGTCCGTGAATGGGAAGGAGTTGGCTCAGTGTCAGGGAATGGGAAGGATTGGATCAATGTCGGTGAATGGTCAGGAGTTGGCTTAGCATCGATGAATGGCAAGGATTTGTCTCAGTATCAGGGAATAGTAAGAAGTTGTTTCAGTGTCAGGGAATGGGAAGGAGTTTGTTCATTATCCGGAAATGTGAAGGAGTTAGCTCAGTGTCAGTGAATGGGAAGTATTTGGCTCAGTGCTGGTGATTGGTAAGGAGTTGACTCAGTATCAGGGAATGGAAATGTGTTGGCTCAGTGTCATTGAATGGGAAGGAGTTGGCTCAGTGTCAGTGAGTGGAAAGTAGTTGACTCAGTGTCACTGAATGGGAAGGAGTTGTCTCAATGTCAGTGAATAAGAAGGAGTTGGCTCAGTGCCTCGGAATGGGAAGGAGTTGGCTCTGTGTCAGGGAATGGGAAGGAGTTGGCTCAGTGTCAGAGAATGGGAAGCAGTTCGCTCATTGAGAGTGAATGGTAAGGAGTTCGCTCAGTGTCATTGAATGGGAAGGAATTGACTTAGTGTCAGGGAAAGAAAGTAGTTGGCTTAGTGTCAGGAATTGGGAATGAGTTGAATTCGTGTCTGTGAACGGGAAGCAGTTGGCTCAGTGTCAGGGAATGCGAAGGATTTAGCTCAGTTTCAGTGAAGCGGTTGGTTCAGTGTGAGTGAATGGAAAGGAGTTGGTTCAGTGTCAGACAATGGGAAGGATATGGCTCAGTGTCGGTGAATGGAAAGGATTTGGCTCCATGTCAGGGAATGGGAAGGATGTGGCTCAGTATCAGGGAATGGGAAGGATTTGACTCAGTGTCAGTGAATGGGAAGGAATTTACTCATTGTCTGGGAATGCGAAGGTGTCGACTCAATGTTAGTGAATGGGAGCGAGTTGGCTCAGTGTCTCGGAATGGGAAGCAGTTGGCTCAGTGTCAAGGAATGGGAAGGATTTGGCTCAGTGTCATGGAATGGAAAGGATTTGACTCAGTGCCAGTGAGTGGGAAGCAGTTGGCTCAGTGTGTGTGAATGAGAAGGAGTTAGCTAGTGCCAGGGAATGGGAAGTATTTGGCTCAGTGTCGGTGAATGGTAACAAGTTGGTTCAAAGTCATTGAATGGCAAGGAGTTGGGTCAGTGTGGATGAATGACAAGGAGTTGGCTCAATGTCAGGGAATGGGTAGGAGTTGGCTCAGTGTCAGGGAATGGGTAGGAGTTGGCTCAGTGTCAGGGAATGGGAAGGAGTTGGCTCAATGTCAGGGAATGGGTAGGAGTTGGCTCAGTGTCAGGGAATGGGAAGGAGTTGGTTCAGTGTCAGTGAATGGAAAGTAGTTGGCTCAGTGTCAGAGAATGGGAAGCAGTTCGCTCAGTGAGAATGAATGGTAAAGAGTTCGCTCAGTGTCATTGACTGGGAAGGAGTTGGCTCAGAGTCAGGGAATGGGAAGGAGTTGGCTCAGTGTCAGGGAATGAGAAGGAGTAGGCTCAGTGACAGTGAATGGAAAGGAGTTGGCTCAGTGTCAGTGAATGGGTAAGAGTTGGTTCAGTGTCAGGGAATGGGATGGAGTCGGTTCAGCGTCGGTGAATGGGAAGGAGTTGACTCAGTGTCATGGAATGGGAAGCAGTTGGCTCACTCTGGGTAAACGGGAAGGAGTTGACTCAGTCTCAGTGAATGGGAAGGAGTTTACTCAGTGTCAGGGAATGGGAAGCAGTTGGCTCAGTCTGTGTGAATGGGAAGGATTTGGCTCAGTCTCCGGTAATGGGAAGGAGTTGACTCAGTGTCAGCAAATGGGACGGAGTTCACCTGGTATCAGAGTATGGGAATTAGTTGGCTCAGTGTGAGGGAATGGGAAACAGTTCGTTCAGTCAGAGTGAATGGGGTGGAGTTGGCTCAGTGTCAGGGAATGGGAAGGAGTTGGCTCAGTGTCATTTAATGGGAAGAAGTTGAATCCGTGTCAGTGAATGGGAAGAAGTTGGCTCAGTATCGGCAAATGGGAAGGAGTTGGCTCAGTGTCTTTGAATAGGAACGAGTTGACTTAGTGTCAGGGAAAGAAAGTTGTTAGCTCAGTGTCAGGAAATGGGAATGAGTTGAATCCTTATCTGTGAATGGGCTGCAGTTGGCTTAGTGTCAGTGAATGGGAAGGAGTTGGCCCAGTGTCAGTGAGTGGAATGTAGTTGACTCAGTGTCACTGAATGGGAAGGTGTTGTCTCAATGTCAGTGAATAGGAAGGAGTTGGCTCAGTGTCAGGGAATGGGAAGGATTAGATCAATGTCGATGAATGGCAAGGATTTGTCTCAGAATCAAGGAATGGGAAGAAGTTGGTTCAGTGTCAGGGAATGGGAAGGAGTTTGTTCATTATCAGGAAATGGGAAGGAGTTAGCTCAGTGTCAGTGAATGGGAAGTATTTGGCTCAGTGCTGGTGATTGGGAAGGACTTGATTCAGTTTCAGGGAATTGAAAGGTGTTGGCTCAGTGTCATTGAATGGGAAGGAGTTGGCCCAGTGTCAGTGAGTGGAATGTAGTTGACTCAGTGTCACTGAATGGGAAGGCGTTGTCTCAATGTCAGTGAATAAGAAGGAGTTGGCTCAGTGTCTCGGAATGGGAAGGATTTGGCTCAGTGTCAGGGAATGGGAAGGAGTTGGCTCAGTGTCAGGGAATGGGAATGAGTTGGTTCAGTGTCAGGGAATGGAAAGTAGTTGGCTCAGTGTCAGAGAATGGGAAGCAGTTCGCTCAGTGAGAGTGAATGGTAAAGATTTCGCTCAGTGTCATTGAATGGGAAGGAGTTGACTTAGTGTCAGGGAAAGAAAGTAGTTGGCTTAGTGTCAGGAATTGGGAATGAGTTGAATTTGCGACTGTGAATGGGAAGCAGTTGGCTCAGTGTCAGGGAATGCGAAGGATTTGGCTCAGTTTCAGTGAATGGGAAGCGGTTGGTTTAGTGTCATTGAATGGAAAGGAGTTGGTTCAGTGTCAGACAATGGGAAGGATATGGCTCAGTGTTGGTGAATGGAGTGGAGTTGGCTCAGTGTCAGGGAATGGGAAGGATTTGGCTCAGTATCAGGGAATGGGATGGAGTTGGCTCAGATTCGGTGAATGCGATATACTTGATTCAGTGTTGGTGAATGGGAAGGAGTTGGTTCCGTGTCATTAAATTGGTAGGAGGTGGCTCATTGTGGGTCAATAGGATGTTGTTGGCTCAGTGTCAGGTAATGAGATTCAGTTGGTGCAGTGTCCATGAATGGGAAGGAGTTCGCTCAGTGTCAGTGAATGGGATGGATTTGGCGCATTGTCAGTGAATGGGAAGTATTTGGCTCAGTGTTGGTGATTGGTAAGGAATTGACTCAGTGTCAGGGAATGGAAAGGTGTTGGCTCAGTGTGATTGAATGGGAAGGAGTTAGCCCAGTGTCAGTGAGTGGAAAGTTGTTGACTCAGTGTCACTGAATGGGAAGGTGTTGTCTCAACATCAGTGAATAGGAAGGAATTGGCTCAGTGACTCGGAATGGGAAGGAGTTGGCTCAGTGTGATTGAATGAGAAGGTTTTGACTCGGTGTAAGGGAATAGGAATGATATGGATCAGTGTCGCTAAATGGCAAGGAGTTGGCTCAGTGTCAGGGAATGGGAAGGAGTTCGCTCAGTGTCATTGAATGGGAAGGAGTTGACTTAGCGTCAGGGAAACAAAGTAGTTGGCTTAGTGTCATGAAATGGGAATGAGTTGAATTCGTGTCTGTGAATGGGAAGCAGTTGGCTCAGTGTCAGTGAATGGGAAGTATTTGGCTCAGTGCTGGTGATTGGTAAGGAGTTGACTCAGTATCAGGGAATGGAAAGGTGTTGGCTCAGTTTCATTCAATGGGAAGGAGTTGGCCCAGTGTCAGTGAGTGGAAAGTAGTTGACTCAGTGTCACTGAATGGAAAGGTGTTGTCTCAATGTCAGTGAATAGTAAGGATTTGGATCAGTGTCTCGGAATGGGAAGGAGTTGGCTCAATGTCAGGGAATGGGATGGAGTTGGCTCAGTGTCAGGGAATGGGAAGGAGTTGGTTCAGTGTCAGTGAATGGAAAGTAGTTGGCTCAGTGTCAGAGAATGGGAAGCAGTTCGCTCAGTGAGAATGAATGGTAAGGAGTTCACTCAGCGTCATTGACTGGGAAGGAGTTGGCTCAGAGTCAGGGAATGGGAAGGAGTTGGCTCAGTGTCAGGGAATGGGTAAGAGTTGGTTCAGTGACAGTGAATGGAAAGGAGTTGGCTCAGTGTCAGTGAATGGGTAAGAGTTGGTTCAGTGTCAGGGAATGGGATGGAGTCGGTTCAGCGTCGGTGAATGGGAAGGAGTTGGCTCAGTGTCTTTGAATAGGAACGAGTTGACTTAGTGTCAGGGAAAGAAAGTTGTTAGCTCAGTGTCAGGAAATGGGAATGAGTTGAATCCTTATCTGTGAATGGGCTGCAGTTGGCTCAGTGTCAGTGAATGGGAAGGAGTTGGCTGAGTGTCGGTGAATAGGAAGGAGTGTTGCTCATTGTCAGTGATTGGGAAGGAGTTGGCTCAGTGCCAGGGAATGGGATGCAGTTGGCTCAGTGTGGGTGAATGGGAAGGAGTTAGCTCAGTGTCAGGGAATGGCAGGTATTTGGCTCAGTGTCGATCCATGGTGAGTTGCTTCAGTGTCATTGAATGGGAAGGAGTTGGCTCAGTGTCAGGGAATGGGAAAGAGTTGGCTCAGTGTCGGTGAATAGGAAGGAGTGTTGCTCATTGTCAGTGATTGGGAAGGAGTTGGCTCAGTGTCAGGGAATGGGATGGAGTTGGCTCAGTGTCAGTGAATGCGAAGGAGTTGGCTCACTCTCTACGAATGGGAAGAGTTGGCTCAGTGTCGGTGAATGGGAAGGAGTTGGCTCAGTGTGGGTGAATGGGAAGGAGTTAGCTCAGTGTCAGGGAATGGGAGGTATTTGGCTCAGTGTCGATCCATGGTGAGTTGCTTCGGTGTCATTGAATGGGAAGGAGTTGGCTCAGTGTCAGGGAATGGAAAAGAGTTGGCTCAGTGTCGGTGAACGGCACGGAGTTGGCTCATTGTCAATGAATGGAAAGGTGTTTCCTTAGTGTCAGTGAATGGGAAGGAGTTGTCTGAGTGTCACTGATTACGAAGGAGTTGACTCAGTGTTCCGGAATGGGAAGGACTTGGCTCCGTGTCAGGGAATATGAAGGAGTTGGTTCAGTGTCAGTGATTTGAAAGGATTTGGCTCAGTGTCAGTGAATGGGAGGCAGTTGTTTCATAATCAGTGAATGTTAAGAATTTGTTTCAGTGTCTGTGAATGGGAAGGAATGGGCTTAGCGTCAATGAATGGCAAGGATTTGTCTCAGTATCAGGGAATGGGAAGGAGTTGGCTCAGTGTCAGTGAATGGGATGGAATTGGCTCATTGTCAGTGAATGCGAAGGAGTTGGCTCAGTGTCAGGGAATGGGAAGTTTTGGCTCATTTTCAGTGAATGGAAAGGATTTCATTCAGTGTCAGGGAATGGAAAGCTGTTGGCTCAGTGTCATTGAATGGGAAAGAGTTGGCCCAATGTCAGTGAGTGGAAAGTTGTTGACTCAGTGTCACTGAATGGGAAGGTGTTGTCTCAACATCAGTGAATAGGAAGTAGTTGGCTCAGTGACTCGGAATGGGAAGGAGTTGGCTCAGTGTCAGGGAATAGAAGTTTTTGATTCAGTGTCAGGGAATAGGAAAGAGTTGACTCAGTGTGATTGAATGGGAAGGTTTTGACTCGGTGTAAGGGAATGAGAATGATTTGGATCAGTGTCGCTAAATGGCAAGGAGTTGGCTCAGTGTTAATGAATGGAATGGAATTGACTCAGTGTCAAGGAATGGGAAGGATTTCTTTCAGTGTCCGTGAATGGGAAGGTGTTGGCTCAGTGTCAGGGAATGTGAAAGATTGGATCAATGTTGGTAAATGGTAAGGAGTTGGCTTAGCGTCAATGATTGGCAAGGATTTGTCTCAGTATCAGGGAATGGGAAGAAGTTGGTTCCGTGTCAGGAAATGGGAAAGTGTTTGTTCATTATCAGGAAATGGGAAGGAGTTAGCTCAGTGTCAGGGAATGGGAAGTATTTGGCTCAGTGCTGGTGATTGGTAAGGACTTGACTCAGTGTCAGGGGATTGAAAGGTGTTGGCTCAGTGTCATTGAATGGGAACGAGTTGGCCCAGTGTCAGTGAGTGGAATGTAGTTGACTCAGTGTCACTGAATGGGAAGGTGTTGTCTCAATGTCAGTGAATAGGAAGGAGTTGGCTCAGTGTCAGGGAATGGGAAGGATTGGATCAATGTCGGTGAATGGTCAGGAGTTGGCTTAGCATCGATGAATGGCAAGGATTTGTCTCAGAATCAGGGAATGGGAAGAAGTTGGTTCAGTGTCAGGGAATGGGAAGGAGTTTGTTCATTATCAGGAAATGGGAAGGAGTTAGCTCAGTGTCAGTGAATGGGAAGTATTTGGCTCAGTGCTGGTGATTGCTAAGGACTTGACTCAGTGTCAGGGAATTGAAAGGTGTTGGCTCAGTGTCATTGAATGGGAAGGAGTTGGCTCAATGTCAGTGAATAGGAAGGAGTTGGCTCAGTGTCTCGGAATGGGAAGGATTTGGCTCAGTGTCAGGGAATGGGAAGGAGTTGGCTCAGTGTCAGGGAATGGAAAGTAGTTGGCTCAGTGTCAGAGAATGGGAAGCAGTTCGCTCAGTGAGAGTGAATGGTAAAGAGTTCGCTCAGTGTCATTGAATGGGAAGGAGTTGACTTAGTGTCAGAGAAAGAAAGTAGTTGGCTTATTGTCAGGAATTGGGAATGAGTTGAATTTGCGACTGTGAATGGGAAGCAGTTGGCTCAGTGTCAGGGAATGCGAAGGATTTGGCTCAGTTTCAGTGAATGGGAAGCGGTTGGTTCAGTGTCATTGAATGGAAAGGAGTTGGTTCAGTGTCAGACAATAGGAAGGATATGGCTCATTGTTGGTGAATGGAGTGGAGTTGGCTCAGTGTCAGGGAATGGGAAGGATTTGGCTCAGTATCAGGGAATGGGAAGGAGTTGGCTCAGATTCGGTGAATGCAATATACTTGATTCAGTGTTGGTGAAGGGGAAGGAGTTGGTTCCGTGTCATTGAATGGGAAGGAGTTGGCTCATTGTGGGTGAATAGGATGTTGTTGGCTCAGTGTCAGGTAATGGGATTCAGTTGGCGCAGTGTCCATGAGTGGGAAGGAGTTGGCTCAGTGTCAGTGAATGGGATGGATTTGGCTCAGTGTCAGGGAATGGGAAGTTTTGGCTCATTTTCAGTGAATGGAAAGGATTTCATTCAGTGTCAGGGAATGGAAAGCTGTTTGCTCAGTGTCATTGAATGGGAAAGAGTTGGCCCAATGTCAGTGATTGGAAAGTAGTTGACTCAGTGTCACTGTATGGGAAGGTGTTGTCTCAATGTCAGTGAATAGGAAGGAGTTGGATCAGTGTCTCGGAATGGGAAGGAGTTGGTTCAGTGTCAGGGAATGGGATGGAGTTGGTTCAGTGTCAGTGAATGGAAAGTAGTTGGCTCAGTGTCAGGAATCGGAATCAGTTCGCGCAGTGAGAGTGAATGGTAAGGAGTTCGCTCAGTGTCATGGAATGGGAAGGAGCTGACTTAGTGTCAGGGAAAGAAAGTAGTTGGCTTAGTGTCAGGAATTGAGAATGAGTTGAATTCGTGTCTGTGAATGGGAAGCAATTGGCTCAGTGTCAGGGAATGCGAAGGATTTGGCTCAGTTTCAGTGTATGTGAAGCGGTTGGTTCAGTGTCAGTGAATGGAAAGGAGTTGGTTCAGTGTCAGAAAATGGAAAGGATTTGTCTCAGTATCAGGGAATGGGAAGAAGTTGGTTTCGTGTCAGGGAATGGGAAGGACTTTGTTCAATATCAGGAAATGGGAAGGAGTTAGCTCATTGTCAGGGAATGGGAAGTATTTGGCTCAGTGCTGGTGATTGGTAAGGAGTTGACTCAGTGTCAGGGAATGGAGAGGTGTTGGCTCAGTGTCATTGAATGGGAAGGAGTTGGCCCAGTGTCAGTGAGTGGAAAGTAGTTGACTCAGTGTCACTGTATGGGAAGGTGTTGTCTCAATGTCAGTGAATAGGAAGGAGTTGGCTCAGTGTCTCGGAATGGGAAGGAGTTGGTTCAGTGTCAGGGAATGGAAAGTAGTTGGCTCAGTGTCAGGAATCGGAATCAGTTCGCTCAGTGAGAGTGAATGGTAAGGAGTTCGCTCAGTGTCATTGAATGGGAAGGAGCTGACTTAGTGTCAGGGAAAGAAAGTAGTTGGCTTAGTGTCAGGAATTGAGAATGAGTTGAATTCGTGTCTGTGAATGGGAAGCAATTGGCTCAGTGTCAGGGAATGCGAAGGATTTGGCTCAGTTTCAGTGTATGTGAAGCGGTTGGTTCAGTGTCAGTGAATGGAAAGGAGTTGGTTCAGTGTCAGAAAATGGAAAGGATTTGTCTCAGTATCAGGGAATGGGAAGAAGTTGGTTTCGTGTCAGGGAATGGGAAGGACTTTGTTCAATATCAGGAAATGGGAAGGAGTTAGCTCATTGTCAGGGAATGGGAAGTATTTGGCTCAGTGCTGGTGATTGGTAAGGAGTTGACTCAGTGTCAGGGAATGGAGAGGTGTTGGCTCAGTGTCATTGAATGGGAAGGAGTTGGCCCAGTGTCAGTGAGTGGAAAGTAGTTGACTCAGTGTCACTGTATGGGAAGGTGTTGTCTCAATGTCAGTGAATAGGAAGGAGTTGGCTCAGTGTCTCGGAATGGGAAGCAGTTGGCTCAGTGTCAGGGAATGCGAAGGATTTGGCTCAGTTTCAGTGAATGGGAAGCGGTTGCTTCAGTGTCAGTGAATGGAAAGGAGTTGGTTCAGTGTCAGAAAATGGGAACGATTTGTCTCATTATCAGGGAATGGGAAGAAGTTGGTTCCGTGTCAGGGAATGGGAAGGAGTTTGTTCATTATCAGGAAATGGAAAGGAGTTAGCTCAGTGTCAGGGAATGGGAAGTATTTGTCTCAGTGCTGGTGATTGGTAAGGAGTTGACTCAGTGTCAGGGAATGGAGAGGTGTTGGCTCAGTGGCATTGAATGGGAAGGAGTTGGTTCAGTGTCAGGGAATGGGATGGAGTTGGTTCAGTGTCAGTGAATTGAAAGTAGTTGGCTCAGTGTCAGGGAATGGAGAGGTTTTGGCTCAGTGTCATTGAATGGGAAGGAGTTGGCCCAGTGTCAGTGAGTGGAAAGTAGTTGACTCAGTTTCACTGTATGGGAAGTTGTTGTCTCAATGTCAGTGAATAAGAAAGAGTTGGCTCAGTGTCTCGGAATGGGAAGGAGTTGGTTCAGTGTCAGGGAATGGGATGGAGTTGGTTCAGTGTCAGTGAATGGAAAGTAGTTAGCTCAGTGTCAGGAATCGGAATCAGTTCGCTCAGTGAGAGTGAATGGTAAGGAGTTCGCTCAATGTCATTGAATGGGAAGGAGCTGACTCAGTATCAGGGAAAGAAAATAGTTGGCTTAGTGTCAGGAATTGGGAATGAGTTGAATTCGTGTCTGTGAATGGGAAGCAGTTGCCTCAGTGTCAGGGAATGCGAAGGATTTGGCTCAGTTTCAGTGTATGGGAAGCGGTTGGCTCATTGTCAGTGAATGGAAAGAAGTTGGTTCAGTGTTAGAAAATGGGAAGGATTTGTCTCACTATCAGGGAATGGGAAGAAGTTGGTTCCGTATCAGGGAATGGGAAGGAGTTAGTTCAGTGTCAGGGAATGGGAATTATTTGGCTCAGTGCTGATGATTGGTAAGGAGTTGCTTCATTGTCAGGGAATGGAGAGGTGTTGGCTCAGTGTCATTGAATGGGAAGGAGTTGGCCCAGTGTCAGTGAGTGGAAAGTAGTTGACTCAGTGTCACTGTATGGGAAGGTGTTGTCTCAATGTCAGTGAATAGGCAGGAGCTGGCTCAGTGTCTCGGAAGGGAAGGAGTTGGTTCAGTGTCAGGGAATGGGATGGAGTTGTTTCTGTGTCAGTGAATGGAAAGTAGTTGGCTCAGTGTCAGGAATCGGAATCAGTTCGCTCAGTGAGAGTGAATGGTAAGGAGTTCGCTCACTGTCATGGAATGGGAAGGAGCTGACTTAGTGTCAGGGAAAGAAAGTAGTTGGCTTAGTGTCAATAATTGGGAATGAGTTGAATTCGTGTCTGTGAATGGGAAGCAGTTGGCTCAGTGTCAGGAAATGCGAAGGATTTGGCTCAGTTTCAGTGTATGAGAAGTGGTTGGTTCAGTGTCAGTGAATGGAAAGGAGTTGGTTCAGTGTCAGAAAATGGGAAGGATTTGTCTCAGTATCAGGGAATGGGAAGAAGTTGGTTTCGTGTCAGGGAATGGGAAGGACTTTGTTCAATATCAGGAAATGGGAAGGAGTTAGCTCATTGTCAGGGAATGGGAAGTATTTGGCTCAGTGCTGGTGATTGGTAAGGAGTTGACTCAGTGTCAGGGAATGGAGAGGTGTTGGCTCAGTGTCATTGAATGGGAAGGAGTTGGCCCAGTGTCAGTGAGTGGAAAGTAGTTGACTCAGTGTCACTGTATGGGAAGGTGTTGTCTCAATGTCAGTGAATAGGAAGGAGTTGGCTCAGTGTCTCGGAATGGGAAGCAGTTGGCTCAGTGTCAGGGAATGCGAAGGATTTGGCTCAGTTTCAGTGAATGGGAAGCGGTTGCTTCAGTGTCAGTGAATGGAAAGGAGTTGGTTCAGTGTCAGAAAATGGGAACGATTTGTCTCATTATCAGGGAATGGGAAGAAGTTGGTTCCGTGTCAGGGAATGGGAAGGAGTTTGTTCATTATCAGGAAATGGAAAGGAGTTAGCTCAGTGTCAGGGAATGGGAAGTATTTGTCTCAGTGCTGGTGATTGGTAAGGAGTTGACTCAGTGTCAGGGAATGGAGAGGTGTTGGCTCAGTGGCATTGAATGGGAAGGAGTTGGTTCAGTGTCAGGGAATGGGATGGAGTTGGTTCAGTGTCAGTGAATTGAAAGTAGTTGGCTCAGTGTCAGGGAATGGAGAGGTTTTGGCTCAGTGTCATTGAATGGGAAGGAGTTGGCCCAGTGTCAGTGAGTGGAAAGTAGTTGACTCAGTTTCACTGTATGGGAAGTTGTTGTCTCAATGTCAGTGAATAAGAAAGAGTTGGCTCAGTGTCTCGGAATGGGAAGGAGTTGGTTCAGTGTCAGGGAATGGGATGGAGTTGGTTCAGTGTCAGTGAATGGAAAGTAGTTAGCTCAGTGTCAGGAATCGGAATCAGTTCGCTCAGTGAGAGTGAATGGTAAGGAGTTCGCTCAATGTCATTGAATGGGAAGGAGCTGACTCAGTATCAGGGAAAGAAAATAGTTGGCTTAGTGTCAGGAATTGGGAATGAGTTGAATTCGTGTCTGTGAATGGGAAGCAGTTGCCTCAGTGTCAGGGAATGCGAAGGATTTGGCTCAGTTTCAGTGTATGGGAAGCGGTTGGCTCATTGTCAGTGAATGGAAAGAAGTTGGTTCAGTGTTAGAAAATGGGAAGGATTTGTCTCACTATCAGGGAATGGGAAGAAGTTGGTTCCGTATCAGGGAATGGGAAGGAGTTAGTTCAGTGTCAGGGAATGGGAATTATTTGGCTCAGTGCTGATGATTGGTAAGGAGTTGCTTCATTGTCAGGGAATGGAGAGGTGTTGGCTCAGTGTCATTGAATGGGAAGGAGTTGGCCCAGTGTCAGTGAGTGGAAAGTAGTTGACTCAGTGTCACTGTATGGGAAGGTGTTGTCTCAATGTCAGTGAATAGGCAGGAGCTGGCTCAGTGTCTCGGAAGGGAAGGAGTTGGTTCAGTGTCAGGGAATGGGATGGAGTTGTTTCTGTGTCAGTGAATGGAAAGTAGTTGGCTCAGTGTCAGGAATCGGAATCAGTTCGCTCAGTGAGAGTGAATGGTAAGGAGTTCGCTCACTGTCATGGAATGGGAAGGAGCTGACTTAGTGTCAGGGAAAGAAAGTAGTTGGCTTAGTGTCAATAATTGGGAATGAGTTGAATTCGTGTCTGTGAATGGGAAGCAGTTGGCTCAGTGTCAGGAAATGCGAAGGATTTGGCTCAGTTTCAGTGTATGAGAAGTGGTTGGTTCAGTGTCAGTGAATGGAAAGGAGTTGGTTCAGTGTCAGAAAATGGGAAGGATTTGTCTCAGTATCAGGGAATGGGAAGGAGTTGGCTCAGATTCGGTGAATGCGATATACTTGACTCAGTGTTGGTGAATGGGAAGGAGTTGGTTCCGTGTCATTGAATGGGAAGGAGTTGGCTCATTGTGTCTGAATAGGATGTTGTTGGCTCAGCTTCAGGTAATGGGATTCAGTTGGCTCAGTGTCCATAAGTGGGAAGGATTTGGCTCAGTGTCAGTGAATGGGAAGGATTTAGCTCAGTGTCAGGGATTGGGAAGTTTTGGCTCATTTTCAGTGAATGGAAAGGATTTGATTCAGTGTCAGGGAATGGGAAGGTGTTGGCGCATTGTCAGTGAATGGGAAGGTGTTGGCGCATTGTCAGTGAATGGGAAGGAATTTACTCATTGTCAGGGAATGGGAAGGTGTTGACTCAGTGTTAGTGAATGGGAAGGTTTTGGCTCGGTGTCAGGGAATGGGAATGATTTGGCTCAGTGTCAATGAATGACAAGGAGTTGGCTCAGTGTCAATGAATGGAAAGGAATTGACTCAGTGTCAGGGAATGGGAAGGAGTTGTCTCAGTGTCAGCGAATGGGAAGGAATTGGCTCAGTGTCAATAAATGTGAAGGATTTAGCTCAGTGTCAGTGAATGGGAAGGATTTGTCTCAGTATCAGGGAATGGGAAGAAGTTGGTTCCGTGTCAGGGAATGGGAAGGAGTTTGTTCATTATCAGGAAATGGGAAGGAGTAGGCTCAGTGTCAGGGAATGGGAAGTATTTGGCTCAGTGCTGGTGATTGGTAAGGAGTTGACTCAGTGTCAGGGAATGGAAAGGTGTTGGCTCAGTGTCACTGAATGGGAAGGTGTTGTCTCAATGTCAGTGAATAGTAAGGATTTGGATCAGTGTCTCGGAATGGGAAGGAGTTGGCTCAATGTCAGGGAATGGGATGGAGTTGGCTCAATGTCAGGGAATGGGAAGAAGTTGGTTCAATGTCAGTGAATGGGAAGGAGTTGGCTCAGATTCGGTGAATGCGATATACTTGACTCAGTGTTGGTGAATGGGAAGGAGTTGGTTCTGTGTCATTGAATGGGAAGGAGTTGGCTCATTGTGGCTGAATAGGATGTTGTTGGCTCAGCTTCAGGTGATGGGATTCAGTTGGCTCAGTGTCCATGAATGGGAAGGAATTGGCTCAGTGTCAGTGAATGGGAAGGATTTGGCTCAGTGTCAGGGAATGGGAAGTTTTGGCTCTTTTTCAGTGAATGGAAAGGATTTGATTCAGTGTCAGGGAATGGTAAGCAGTTGGCTCAGTGTCAGTGAATGGGAAGGTGTTGGCGCATTGTCAGTGAATGGGCAGGAATTTACTCATTGTCAGAGAATGGGAAGGTGTTGACTCAGTGTTAGTAAATGGGAGGGAGTTGGCTCAGTGTCTCGGAATGGGAAGCAGTTGGCTCAGTGTCAGCGAATGGGAAGGAGTTGTCTCAGTGTCGGGGAATGGGAAGGAGTTGGCTCAGTGTCAGTGAATGGGATGGATTTGGCTCAGTGTCAGGGAATGGGAAGTTTTGGCTCATTTTCAGTGAATGGAAAGGATTTCATTCAGTGTCGGTGAATGGTAAGCAGTTGGCTCAGTGTCAGTGAATGGGAAAGGTTTGGCGCATTGTTCGTGAATGGGAAGTATTTGGCTCAGTGTTGGTGATTGGTAAGGAATTGACTCAGTGTCAGGGAATGGAAAGGTGTTGGCTCAGTGTCATTGAATGGGAAGGAGTTGGCCCAGTGTCAGTGAGTGGAAAGTAGTTGACTCAGTGTCACTGTATGGGAAGGTGTTGTCTCAATGTCAGTGAATAGGAAGGAGTTGGCTCAGTGTCTCGGAATGGGAAGGAGTTGGTTCAGTGTCAGGGAACGGGATGGAGTTGTTTCTGTGTCAGTGAATGGAAAGTAGTTGGCTCAGTGTCAGGAATCGGAATCAGTTCGCTCAGTGAGAGTGAATGGTAAGGAGTTCGCTGAATGTCATTGAATGGGAAGGAGCTGACTTAGTGTCAGGGAAAGAAAATAGTTGGCTTAGTGTCAGGTATTGGGAATGAGTTGAATTCGTGTCTGTGAATGGGAAACAGTTGGCTCAGTGTCAGGGAATGCGAAGGATTTGGCTCAGTTTCAGTGTATGGGAAGCGGTTGGTTCAGTGTCAGTGAATGGAAAGGAGTTGGTTCAGTGTCAGAAAATGGGAAGGATTTGTCTCAGTATCAGGGAATGGGAAGGAATTGGCTCAGATTCGGTGAATGCGATATACTTGACTCAGTGTTGGTGAATGGGAAGGAGTTGGTTCAGTGTCATTGAATGGGAAGGAGTTGGTTCATTGTGGCTGAATAAGATGTTGTTGGCTCAGCTTCAGGTAATGGGATTCAGTTGGCTCAGTGTCCATGTTTGGGAAGGATTTGGCTCATTGTCAGTGAATGGGAAGGATTTGGCTCAGTGTCAAGGAATGGGAAGTTTTGGCTCATTTTCAGTGAATGGAAAGGATTTGATTCAGTATCAGGGAATGGTAAGCAGTTGGCTCAGTGTCAGTGAATGGGAAGGTGTTGGCGCATTGTCAGTGAATGGGAAGGAATTTACTCATTGTCAGGGAATGGGAAGGTGTTGACTCAGTGTTAGTGAATGGGAGGAAGTTGGCTCAGTGTCTCGGAATGGGAAGCAGTTGGCTCAGTGTCAGCGAATGGGAAGGAGTTGTCTCAGTATCAGGGAATGGGAAGTTTTGGCTCATTTTCAGTGAATGGAAAGGATTTCATTCACTGTCGGTGAATGGTAAGCAGTTGGCTCAGTGTCAGTGAATGGGAGGGGTTTGGCGCATTATCCGTGAATGGGAAGTATTTGGCTCAGTGTTGGTGATTGGTAAGGAATTGACTCAGTGTCAGGGAATGGAAAGGTGTTGGCTCAGTGTCATTGAATGGAAAGGAGTTGGCCCATTGTCAGTGAGTGGAAAGTTGTTGACTCAGTGTCACTGAATGGGAAGGTGTTGTCTCAACGTCAGTGAATAGGAAGTAGTTGGCTCATTGACTCGGAATGGGAAGGAGTTGGCTCAGTGTCAGGGAATAGAAGTTTTGACACAGTGTTAGAGAATAGGAAAGAGTTGTCTCAGTGTGATTGAATGGGAAGGTTTTGACTCGGTCTATGGGAATGGGAATGATTTGGATCAGTGTCGCTAAATGGCATGGAGTTGGCTCAGTGTCAATGAATGGAATGGAATTGACTCAGTGTCAGGGAATGGGAAGGATTTCTTTCAGTGTCCGTGAATGGGAAGGAGCTGGCTCAGTGTCAGGGAATGTGAAAAATTGGATCAATGTTGGTAAATGGTAAGGAGTTGGCTTAGCGTTGATGATTGGCAAGGATTTGTCTCAGTATCAGGGAATGGGAAGAAGTTGGTTCCGTGTCAGGGAATGCGAAGGATTTGGCTCAATGTCAGTGAATAGTAAGGAGTTAGCTCAGTGTCAGGGAATGGGAAGTATTTGGCTCAGTGCTGGTGATTGGTAAGGAGTTGACTCATTGTCAGGGAACGGAGAGGTGTTGGCTCAGTGTCATTGAATGGGAAGGATTTGGCCCAGTGTCAGTGAGTGGAAAGTAGTTGACTCAGTGTCACTGTATGGGAAGGTGTTGTCTCAATGTCAGTGAATAGGCAGGAGTTGGCTCAGTGTCTCGGAAGGGAAGGAGTTGGTTCAGTGTCAGGGAATGGAAAGCAGTTGGCTCAGTGTCAGGAATCGGAATCAGTTCGCTCAGTGAGAGTGAATGGTAAGGAGTTCGCTCAGTGTCATTGAATGGGAAGGAGCTGACTTAGTGTCAGGGAAAGAAAGTAGTTGGCTTAGTGTTAGGAATTGGGAATGAGTTGAATTCGTGTCTGTGAATGGGAAGCAGTTGGCTCAGTGTCAGGGAATCCAAAGGATTTGGCTCAGTTTTAGTGTATGTGAAGCGGTTGGTTCAGTGTCAGTGAATGGAAAGGAGTTGGTTCAGTGTCAGAAAATGGGAAGGAGTTGACTCAGTATCAGGGAATGGGAAGGTTTTGGCTCAGTGTCAGGGAATGGGAATGATTTGGCTCAGTGTCGCTGAATGGCAAGGAGTTGGCTCAGTGTCAATGAATGGAAAGGAATTGTCTCAGTGTCAGGGAATGGGAAGGAGTTGTCTCAGTGTCAGTGAATGGGAAGGAATTGGCTCAGTGTCAATAAATGTGAAGGATTTAGCTCAGTGTCAGTGAATGGGAAGGAGTTGGCTCAGTGTCAGTGAATGGGAAGGATTTGGCTCAGTGTAGGTGATTGGAAAGGAGTTGTCTCGGTGTTAGGGAATCGGAAAGAGTTGGCTGAGTCTCTGGGAGTGTGAAGGAGTAGGCTCCTTGTCAGTAAATGGGAAGGAGTAGGCTCAGAGTCAGGGAATGGGAAAGAGTTGGCTCAGTGTCATGGAATGGATAGGATTTGACTCAGTGTAAGTGAATGGGAAGAAGTTGTCTCAGTTTCAGTGAATAAGAAGGAGTTGACTCAATGTCCGGGAATGGGAAGAATTTGGCTCAGTGTCAGGGAATGGGAAGGAGTTGGTTCCGTGTCAGTGAATTGAAAGGTGTTGGCTTAGTTCCGATCAATGGGAAGCAGTTGGCTCAGTTTCCTCGAATGGGAATGATTGGAACAGTGTCCGTGAAGGAGATGGATTTGGCTTAGTGTCATTGAGTGGAAAGTAGTTGACTCAGTGTCAGTGAATAGGAAGGAGTTATCTCAGTGTTAGTGAATGGGAAGGTTTTGGCTCGGTGTCAGGGAATGGGAATGATTTGGCTCAGTGTCGCTGAATGGCAAGGAGTTGGCTCAGTGTCAATGAATGGAAAGGAATTGACTCAGTGCCAGGGAATGGGAAGGAGTTGTTTCAGTGTCAGCGAATGGGAAGGAATTGGCTCAGTGTCAATAAATGTGAAGGATTTAGCTCAGTGTCAGTGAATGGGAAGGATTTGGCTCAGTGTAGGTGATTGGAAAGGAGTTGTCTCAGTGTTAGGGAATCGGAAAGAGTTGGCTGAGTCTCTGGGAGTGGGAAGGAGTAGGCTCAGTGTCAGTGAATGGGAAGGAGTAGGCTCAGAGTCAGGGAATGGGAAGGAGTTGGCTCAGTGTCAATGAATGGGAAGGAGTAGGCTCAGTGACAGTGAATGGGAAAGAGTTGGTTCAGTGTCAGGGAATGGGAAGCAGTTGGCTCAGTCTGTGTGAATGGGAAGGATTTGACTCAGTCTCCGGTAATGGGATGGAGTTTACTCAGTGTCAGGGAATGGGACAGAGTTCATCTGGTATCAGGGTATGGGAAGTAGTTGGCTCAGTGTGAGGGAATGGGAAGGAGTTGGCTCAGTGTCATTGAATGGGAAGGAGTCGACTTAGTGTCAGGGACAGAAGGTAGTTGGCTCGATGTCAGGAAATGGGAATGAGTTGAATCTGTGTCTGTGAATGGGCAGCAGTTGGCTTAGTGTCAGGGAATGGGAAGGAGTTGGCTCAGTGTCGGTGAATGGGAAGGAGTGTTGCTTATTGTCAGTGATTGGGAAGGAGTTGGCTCAGTGTCAGGGAATAGGAAGGAGTTGGTTCAGTGTCAGTGATTTAAAAGGAGTTGGCTCAGTGTGGGTGAATGGGAAGGAGTTGCTTCAGTGTCATTGAATGGGAAGGAGTTGGCTCAGAGTGGTTGAATGGTAAGGTTTTGGCTGAGTGTCAGGGAATGAGAAGCAGTTGGCTCAGTGTCGGTGAATGGATAATAGTTGGCTCAGTGTCAATGAATGGAAAGGAGTTGACTTAGTGTCAGTGAATGGAAAGGAGTTGTCTGAGTGTCACTGATTATGAAGGAGTTGACACAGTGTTCCGGAATGGGAAGGATTTGGCTCCGTGTCAGGGAATGGGAAGGAGTTGTTTCAGTGTCAGTGATTTGAAAGGAGTTGGCTCAGTGTCAGGGAATGGGAAGGATTTGGCTCAGTGTCAGTGAATGGGAAGGAGTTGGTTCCGTGTCATTGAATGGGAAGGAGTTGGCTCAGTGTGGTTGAATGGGATGGTGTTGGCGCAGTGTCAGGTAATGGGAAGAAGTTTACTCATTGTCAGGGAATGGAAAGTAGTTGGCTCAGTGTCAGGGAATGGGAAGCACTTCGCTCAGTGAGAGTGAATGGGAAGGAGTTTGTTCAGTGTCAGTGAATGGGAAGACGTTGAATCATTGTCAGGGAATTCGAAGGATTTTGCTCAGTTTCAGTGAATGGGAAGTGGTTGGCTCAGTGTCGGTGAATAGAAAGGAGTTGGTTCAGTGTCAGGAAATGGGAAGGATTTGGCTCAGTGTCATTGAATGGAATGGAGTTGGCTCAGTGTCGAAGAATGGGATAGAGTTGTCTCAGTGTCAGGGAATGTGAAGGATTTGGCTCAGTATCAGGGAATGGGAAGGAGTTGGCTCATTTTGGATGAATGGGAAGTTGTTGGCTCAGTGTCAGGTAATGGGATGCAGTTGGCTCAGTGCCCATGAATGGGAAGGAGTTGGCTCAGTGTCAGTGAATGGGAAGGATTTGGCTCAGTGTCAGGGAATGGGAAGTTTTGGCTCATTGTCAGTAAATGGAAAGGATTTGAGTCAGTGTCAGGGAATGTTAAGCAGATTGCTCAGTGTCAGTGAATGGGAAGGTGTTGGCACATTGTCAGTGATTGGGAAGGAATTTACTCATTGTCAGGGAATGGGAAGGTGTTGACTCTGTGTCAGTGAATGGGAGGGTGTTGGCTCAGTGTCAGTGAATAGGAAGGAGTTGGCTCAGTGTCTCGGAATGGGAAGGAGTTGTCTCAGTGTCAGGGAATGGGAAGGATTGACTCAGTGTCAGGGAATGGGAAGGATTTGGTTCAGTGTCAGTGAATGGAAAGTAGTTAGCTTAGTGTCAGGGAATGGGAAGCATTTCGCTCAGTGAGAGTGAATCGGAAGGAGTTGGCTCAGTGTCAGGGAATGGGAAGAAGTTTACTCATTGTCAGGGAATGGGAAGGCGTTGACTTAGTGTCAGGGAAAGAAAATTGTTGGCTCAGTGTCAGGAAATGGGAATGAGTTGAATTCGTGTCTGTGAGTGGGAAGCAGTTGGCTCCGTTACAGAGAATGCGAAGGATTTGGCTCAGTTTCAGTGAATGGGAAGCGGTTGGCTCAGTGTGAGTGAATGGAAAGGAGTTGGTTCAGTGTCAGAAAATGGGAAGGATTTGGCTCAGTGTCGGTGAATGGAGTGGAGTTGTCTCAGATTCTGTGAATGCGATATATTTGACTCAGTGTCAGGCAATGGGAAGCTGTTGGTTCAGTGTCATTGAGTGGGAAGGAGTTGGCTCATTGTGGGTGAATGAGATGTTGTTGGCTCAGTGTCAGATAATGGGATTCAGTTGGCTCAGTGTCCATGAATGGGAAGGAGTTGGCTCAGTGTCAGTGAATGAGAAGGATTTGGCTCAGTATCAGGGAATGGGAAGTTTTGGCTCATTTTCAGTGAATGGAAAGGATTTCACTCCGTGCCAGGGAATGGTAAGCAGTTGGCTCAGTGTCAGGGAATGGGAAGGTGTTGGCGCATTGTCAATGATTGGGAAGTAATTTCCTCATTGTCAGGGAATGGGAAGATCTTGACTCAGTATCATTGAATGAGAGGGAGTTGGCTCAGTGTCGGTGAATTGGAAGCAGTTGGTTCAGTGTCAGGGAATGGGAAGGAGTTGGTTCAGTGTCATTGAATGGGAAGGAGTTAGCTCAGTGTGGTTGAATGGGATTGTGTTGGCTCAGTGTCAGGTAATGGGATGGTGTTGAGTCAGTATCCGTGAATGGGAAAGAGTTGGCTCATTGTCAGGGAATGGGAAGGATTGGATCAATGTCGGTGAATGGTAAGGAGTTAGCTTAGCGTCGAGGAATGGCAAGGATTTGTCTCAGTATCAGGGAATGGGAAGAAGTTGATTCCGTGTCAGGGAATGGGAAGGAGTTTGTTCATTATCAGGAAATGGGAAGGAGATTGCTCATTGTCAGGGAATGGGAAGTATTTGGCTCAGTGTTGGTGGTTGTTGAGGAGTTGACTCAGTATCAGGGAATGGGAAGCTGTTGGCTCAGTGTCATTGAATGGGAAGGAGTTGGCCCAGCGTCAGTGAGTGGAAAGTAGTTGACTAAGTGTCAGTGAATGGAAAGGTGTTGTCTCAATGTCAGTGAATAGGAAGGAGTTGGCTCAGTGTCTCGGAATGGGAAGGATTTGGTTCAGTGTCAGTGAATGGAAAGTAGTTGGCTCAGTGTCAGGGAATGGGAAGCATTTCGCTCAGTGAGAGTGAATCGGAAGGAGTTGGCTCAGTGTCAGGGAATGGGAAGAAGTTTACTCATTGTCAGGGAATGGAAAGGAGTTGGCTCAGTGTCATTGAATGGGAAGGAGTTGACTTAGTGTCAGGGAAAGAAAGTAGTTGGCTTAGTGTCAGGAAATGGGAATGATTTAAATTTGTGTCTGTGAATGGGAAGCAGTTGGCTCAGTGTCAGGAAATGGGAAGGATTTGGCTCAGTTTCAGTGAATGGGTAGCGGTTGGCACAGTGTCAATGAATGGAAAGATGTTGGTTAAGTGTCAGGAAATGGGAAGGATTTGGCTCCGTGTCGGTGAATGGAATGGAGTTGGCTCAGTGTCAGGAAATGGGAAGGATTTGGCTCAGTGTCGGTGAATGGAATGGAGTTGGCTCAGTGTCAGGAAATGGGAAGGAGTTGGTTCAGTGTCGGTGAATGGAAAGGAGTTGGTTCAGTGTCAAGAAATGGGAAGGAGTTGGTTCAGTGTCGGGGAATGGAATGGAGTTGGCTCAGTGTCAAAGAATGGGATAGAGTTGTCTCAGTGTCAGGGAATGTGAAGGATTTGGCTCAGTATCAGGGAATGGGAAGGAATTGGCTCAGATTTTGTGAATGCGATATATTTGACTCAGTGTCGGGCAATGGGAAGCAGTTGGCGCAGTGTCAAGGAATTGGAAGCAGTTGGTTCAGTGTCATTGAATGGGAAGGAGTTGGCTCATTGTGGGTGAATGGGATGTTGTTGGCTCAGTGTCAGGTAATGGGATTCAGTTGGCTCAGTGTCCATGAATGGGAAGGAGTTGGCTCAGTTTCAGTGAATGGGAAGGATTTTGTTCAGTGTCAGGGAATGGGATGTTTTGGCACATTTTCAGTGAATGGAAAGGATTTGACTCAGTGTCAGGGAATGGTAAGGATTTGGCTCAGTGTCAGTGAATGGGAAGTTGTGGCGCATTGTCATTGATTGGGAAGGAATTTACTCATTGTCAGGGAATGGGAAGGTGTTGACTCAGTGTCAGTGAATGGGAGGGAGTTGGCTCAGTGTCGGCGAATGGGAAGGAGTTGGTTCAGTGTCATTGAATGGGAAGGAGTTAGCTCAGTGTGGTTGAATGGGATGGTGTTGGCTCAGTGTCAGCTAATGGGATGGTGTTGGCTCAGTGTCCGTGAATCGGAAGGAGTTGGCTCAATGTCAGGGAATGGGAAGGATTGGATCAATGTCGGTGAATGGTAAGGAGTTAGTTCAGCGTTGATGAATGGCAAGGATTTGTCTCAGTGTCAGGGAATGGGAAGAAGTTGGTTCAGTGTCAGGGAATGGGAAGGCGTTTGTTCATTATCAGGAAATGGGAAGGAGTTAGCTCATTGTCAGGGAATGGGAAGTATTTGGCTCAGTGTTGGTGGTTGGTAAGGTGTTGATTCAGTGTCAGGGAATGGAAAGGTGTTGGCTCAGTGTCATTGAATGGAAAGGAGTTGGCCCAGCATCAGTGAGTGGAAAGTAGTTGACTCAGTGTCAGTGAATGGGAAGATGTTGTCTCAATGTCAGTGAATGGGAAGGAGTTGGCTCAGTGTCTCGGAATGGGAAGCAGTTGGCTCAGTGTCAGGGAATGGGAAGGATTTGGTTCAGTGTCAATGAATGGAAAGTAGTTGGCTCAGTGTCAGGGAATGGGAAGCAATTTGCTCAGTGAGATTGAATGGGAAGCAGTTGGCTCAGTGTCAGGGAATGGGAAGAAGTTTACTCATTGTCAGGGAATGGAAAGGAGTTGGCTCAGTGTCATTGAATGGGAAGGAGTTGACTTAGTGTCAGGGAAAGAAAAGAGTTGGCTCAGTGTCAGGAAATGGGAATGAGTTGAATTCGTGTCTGTGAATGGGAAGCAGTTGGCTCAGTGTCAGTGAATGGAAAGGAGTTGGTTCATTTTCAGGAAATGGTAAGGAGTTGGCTCAGTGTCGGTGAATGGAATGGAGTTGGCTTAGTGTCAGGAAATGGGAAGGAGTTGGTTCAGTGTCGGTGAATGGAAAGGAGTTGGTTCAGTGTCAAGAAATGGGAAGGTGTTGGTTCAGTGTCGGTGAATGGAATGCAGTTGGCTCAGTGTCGAAGAATGGGATAGAGTTGTCTCAGTGTCAGGGACTGTTAAGGATTTGGCTCAGTATCAGGGAATGGGAAGCAGTTGGTTCAGTGTCATTGAATGGCAAGGAGTTGGCTCATTGTGGCTGAACGTGATGTTGTTGGCTCAGTGTCAGGTAATGGGATTCAGTTGGCTCAGTGTCCATGAATGGGAAGGAGTTGGCTCAGTGTCAGTGAATGGGAAGGATTTGGCTCAGTGTCAGGGAACGGGAAGTTTTGGCTCATTTTCAGTGAATGGAAAGGATTTGACTCAGTGTCAAGGAATGGTAAGGAGTTGGCTCAGTGTCAGTGAATAGGAAGGTGTTGGCGCATTGTCAGTGAATGGGAAGGAATTTACTCATTGTCAAGGTATGGGAAGTTGTTGGCTCAGTGTCTTGGAATGAGAAGGATTTGGCTCATTGTCTCGGAATGGGAAGCAGTTGGCTGAGTGTCTGGGAATTGGAAGAATTTGTCTCAGTGTCTCGGAATGGGAAGCAGTTGGCTGAGTGTCAGGGAATGGGAAGGATTTGTCTCAGTGTCAGTGAATTGGAAGGAGTTGGCTCAGTGTGGTTGAATGGGATGGTGTTGGCTCAGTGTGGTTGAATGGGATGGTGTTGGCTCAGTGTGGTTGAATGGGATGGTGTTGGCTCAGTGTCCGTGAATGGGAAGGAATTGGCTCCATGTCAGGGAATGGAAAGGATTGGATCAATGTCCGTGAATGGTAAGGTGTTGCCTGCATGTCGATGAATGGCAAAGATTTATCTCAGTGTCAGGGAATGAGAAGAACCTGTTTCAGTGTCATGGAATGGGAAGGAGTTAGCTCAGTGTCAGGGAATGGGAAAGATTTGGCTCAGTGTTGGTGATTGGTAAGGAGTTGACTCAGTGTGACTGAATGGGAAGGTTTTGGCTCAGTGTGGCTGAATGGCAAGGAGTTGGCTCAGTGTCGATGAATGGAAAGGAATTGACACAGTGTCAGTGAATGGGAAGGAGTTGTCTCAGTTTTAGGGAATGGGAAGGATTGGATCAGTGTCGGCGAATGGAATGGAGTTGGCCTAGTGTCGGAGAATGGGATGGAGTTGGCTCAGTGTCAGAGAATGGGAAGGAGTTGGCTCAGTGTCAGTGAATGGGAAGACATTGACTCATTGATAGGGAAAGAAAGTATTTGGCTCAGTGTCAGGAAATGGGAATGAGTTGAATTCGTGTCTGTGAATGGGAAGTAAATGGCTCAGTGTCAGGGAATACAAAGGATTTGGCTCAGTTTCAGTGAATGGAAAGGAGTTGGTTCAGTGTCAGGAAATGGGAAGGATTTGGCTCAGTGTCAGTGAATGGAATGGAGTTGGCTCAGTGTGGAAGAATGGGATAGAGTTGCTCAGTGTCAGGGAATGGGAAGGAGTTTGCTCAGTGTCCGGGAATGTGAAGGATTTGGCTCAGTATCAGGGAATGGGAAGGAGTTGGCTCAGATTCGGTGAATGCGATATATTTGACTCAGTGTCGGGGAATGGGAAGCAGTTTGCTCAGTGTCAGGGACTGGAAAGGAGGTGACCCAGTGTCAGTGAATGGGAAGAAGTTGGCTCAGTGTCTTGGAATGGGAAGGAATTTACTCATTGTCTGGTAATGGGAAGGTGTTGACTCAGTGTCTCGGAATGGGAAGGAGTTGGCTCAGTGTCAGTGAATGGGAAGGAGTTGGTTCAGTGTCATTTAATGGGAAGGAGTTGGCTCAGTGTGGTTGAATGGGATGGTGTTGGCTCAGTGTCAGCTAATGGGATGGTGTTGACTCAGTGTCCGTGAATCGGAAGGAGTTGGCTTAGCGTCGATGAATGGCAAGGATTTTTCTCAGTATCAGGGAATGGAAAGGAGTTTGTTCATTATCAGGAAATGGGAAGGATTTAGCTCAGTGTCAGGGAATGGGAAGTATTTGGCTCAGTGTTGGTGACTGGTAAAGAGTTGACTCAGTGTCAGGGAATGGAAAGGGGTTGACCCAGTGTCAGTGAGTGGAAAGGGGTTGACTCAGTGTCAGTGAATGGGAAGGTGTTGTCTCAATGTCAGTGAATGGGAATGAGTTGGCTCAGGGTCAGGGAATGGGAAGGAGTTGGCTCAGTGTCATTGAATGGGAAGGAGTTGACTTAATGTCAGGGAAATAAATTAGTTGTCTCAGTGTCAGGAAATGGGAAGGATTTGGCTCAGTTTCAGTGAATGGGAAGCGGTTGGCTCAGTATCAGTGAATGGAAAGAAGTTGGTTCAGTATCAGGAAATGGGAAGGATTTGGCTCAGTGTCGGTGAATGGAATGGAGTTGGCTCAGTGTCAAAGAATGGGATAGAGTTATCTCAGTGTCAGGGAATGGGAAGGAGTTGGCTCAGTGTCAGGGAATGGTAAAGATTTGGCTCAGTCTCAGGGAATGGGAAGGATTTGGTTCAGTGTCAGGGAATGGGAAGGATTCAACTCATTGTGGGTGAATGGGATGTTGTTGGCTCAGTGTCAGGTAATGGGATTCAGTTGGCTCAGTGTCCATGAATGGGAAGGAGTTGGCTCAGTGTCTGGGAATGGGTAGTTTTGGCTCATTTTCAGTGAATGGAAAGGATTTGACTCAGTGTCAGGGAATGGTAAGGAGTTGGCTCAGTGTCAGTGAATGGGAAGGAATTTACTCATTGTCAGGGAATGGGAAGGTATTGACTCAGTGTCAGTGAATGGGAAGGAGTTGGCTCAGTGTCTCGGAATGGGAAGCAGTCTGCTCAGCGTCATGGAATGGGAAGGATTTGTCTCAGTGTCAGTGAATGGGAAGGAGTTGGCTCAGTGTGGTTGAATGGGATGGAGTTGGCTCAGTGTCAGTGAATGGGAAGGAGTTGGCTCAGTGTCAGGGAATGCTAAGGATTTGGCTCAGTTTCAGTGAATGGGAAGCAGTTGGCTCAGTTTCAGTGCGTGGGAAGGAGTTGGCTCAGTGTCAGTGAATGGGAAGGAGTTTGTTCAGTGTCATTGATTGGGAAGGAGTTGGCTCAGTGTCAGGGAATGGGAAGGAGTTGGCTCACTCTCTACGAATGGAAAAGAGTTGGCTCAGTGTCCGTGAATGGGATGGCGTTGGCTCAGTGTCAGTGAATGGGACCGATTTGGCTCAGTGTCAGGGAATGGGAAGTTTTGGCTCATTGACAGTGAATCAAAAGGATTTGACTCACTGTGGGTGAACGGTAAGGAGTTGACTCAGTGTCAAGTAATGGAAACGAATTGGCACAGTGTCAGTGAATGGGAAGGAGTTGACTCAGTGTCAGGGAATGGGAAGGAGTTGGCTCAGTGTCAGTGAATGGGATGGAATTGGCTCATTGTCAGAGAATGCGAAGGAGTTGGCTCAGTGTCAGGGATTGGGAAGGAGTTGGCTCAGTGTCAGTGAATGGGATGGAATTGGCTCATTGTTAGAGAATGGGAAAGAGTTCGCTCAGTGTCAGGGAATGGGAAGGAGTTGGCTTAATGTCAGTGAATGGGAATGAGTTGACTCAGTGTCAGTGAATGGGAATGAGTTGACTCAGTGTCAGTGAATGGGAATGAGTTGACTCAGTGTCAGGGAATGTGGAGGAGTTGGCTCAGTGTCAGGGAATGGGAAGGAGTTGACTCAGTGTCAGTGAATGGGATGGAATTGGCTCATTGTCAGAGAATGGAAAGGATTTGGCTCAGTGTCGGGGATTAGGAAGGAGTTGGCTCAGTGTCAGTGAATGGGATGGAATTGGCTCATTGTCAGAGAATGGGAAGGAGTTTGCTCAGTGTCAGGGAATGGGAAGGTTTTGGCTCAGTGTCAGGAAATGGGAAGGAGTTGACTCAGTGTCAGTGAATGGGATGGAGTTGGCTCAGTGTCATTGAATGGGAAGATGCTGGCTCCGTGTCAATGAATGAGAAGGAGTTGACTCAGTGTCAGGGAATGGGAAGGAGTTGACTCAGTGTCAGTGAATGGGAAGATGTTGGCTCCGTGTCAGTGAATGAGAAGGAGTTGGCTCAGTGTCAGGGAATTGGAAGCAGTTGTCTCAGTGTCTGTGATGAGAAGGAGTTGGCTCAGTGTCAGTGAATGGGAATGTGTTGGCTTAGTGTCAGGGAATGGGAAGGAATAAGCTCAGTGTCAGGGAATGGGAATGTGATAGCTCAGTGTTGGTGAATGTAAAGGAGTTGGCTGAGTGACAGGGAATGGAAAGGAGTTAGTACAGTGTTGGTGAATGGGAAGGATTTGTCTCAGTGTCTGTGATGAGAAAGAGTTGGCTCAGTGTCTGTGAAAGTGAAGGAGTTAGTTCAGTGACAGGGAATGGGAATGTGTTAGCTCAGTGTCAGGGAAAGGGAAAGAGTTGGCTCAGTTTCGTTAAACGGAAAGGAGTTGGCTCAGTGTGGGCGAATTGGAAGCAGTCGGCTTAGAGTCGGTGAATGTAAAGGAGTTGACTGAGTGTCAGGGAATAGAAATGAGTTGGATCAGTGTCAGGGAATGGGAAGCATTTGGCTCAGTGTCAGTGAATGGGAAGGAGTTGGCACTGTGTCAGTGAATGGGAAGGAGTTGGCCTCAGTGTCAGTGAATGGGAAGGAGTTGCTTCAGTGTCAGGGAATGAGAAGGAATTGTCTCAGTGTCGGTGAATGGGAAGCAGTTGGCTCAATGTCAGGGAATGGAAAGGAGTTGGCTCAGAGTGGGTGAATGGAAAAGAATTGGCTCAGTGTCAGTGAGTGGGAAGGAGTTGGCTCAGGTTCGGTGAATTGGACAGAGTTTGCTCAGAGTGTGAGAATGGGAAAGAATTGGCTCAGTGTCAGTGAATGGGAGGGAATTATCTCAGTGTCGGTGAATGGGACAGAGTTGGCTCAGTGTCAGGGAATAGGAAAGAGTCGTCTCAGTGTCAGGGAATGGGACGGACTCGTCTCAGTGTCAGGAAATGGAAAGGAGTTGGCTCAGTGTGCGTGAATGGGAATTGTTGGCTCCGTGTCCGTGAATGGGAAGGAGTTGGTTCAGCGTCGGTGAATGGAAATTGTTGGCACAGTGTGGGTGAATTGGAAGGAGTTGACTCACTGTCCGGGAAGGGGAAAGACTTGGCTCAATGTCAGGGAAAGGGTAGGAGTTGGCTCAGTGTCCATGAATGTTAAGGAGTTGCCTCAGTGTCAGGAAATTGGATGGATTTAGGTCAGTGTCAGTGAATGGGAAGGAGTTGGCTTACTGTCGGTGGATGGAAAGGAGTTGGCTGAGTATCAGGGAATGGAAAGGATTTGGCTCAGCGTCTGTGAATGTAACGGAGTTATCTCAGTGTCCGTGAGTGGGAAGGAGTTGGCTCAGTGTCCGTGAATGTAAAGGAGTTGTCTCAGTGTCCGTGAGTGGGATGGAGTTGGCTCAGTGTCGGTGGATGGAAAGGAGTTGGCTCAGTGTCAGGGAATTGGAAGCAGTTGTCTCAGTGTCTGTGATGAGAAAGAGTTGGCTCAGTGTCTGTGAAAGTGATGGAGTTAGTTCAGTGACAGGGAATGGGAATGTGTTGGCTCAGTGTCAGGGAGATGGAAAGAGTTGGCTCAGTTTCGTTAAACGGAAAGGAGTTGGCTCAGTGTGGGCGAATTGGAAGCAGTCGGCTTAGAGTCGGTGAATGTAAAGGAGTTGACTGAGTGTCAGGGAATAGAAAGTAGTTGGCTCAGTGTCAGGGAATGGGAAGCATTTGGCTCAGTGTCGGTGAATGGGAAGGAGTTGGCACTGTGTCAGTGAATGGGAAGGAGTTGGCCTCAGTGTCAGTGAATGGGAAGGAGTTGCTTCAGTGTCAGGGAATGAGAAGGAATTGTCTCAGTGTCGGTGAATGGGAAGGAGTTGGCTCAATGTCAGGGAATGGAAAGGAGTTGGCTCAGAGTGGGTGAATGGAAAAGAATTGGCTCAGTGTCAGTGAGTGGGAAGGAGTTGGCTCAGGGTCGGTGAATGGGACAGAGTTTGCTCAGAGTGTGTGAATGGGAAGGAGTTGACTCACTGTCAGGGAACGGGAAAGACTTGGCTCAATGTCATTGAAAGAGTTGGAGTTGGCTCAGTGTCCATGAATGGTAAGGAGTTGCCTCAGTGTCAGGAAATTGGATGGATTTAGGTCAGTGTCAGTGAATGGGAAGGAGTTGGCTTACTGTCGTTGGATGGAAAGGAGTTGGCTGAGTATCAGGGAATGGAAAGGAGTTGGCTCAGTGTCTGTGAATGTAAAGGTGTTGTCTCAGTGTCCGTGAGTGGGAAGGAGTTGGCTCAGTGTCGGTGGATGGAATGGAGTTGACTCAGTATCAGGTAATGGCAAGCAGTTGGCTCGGTATCGGTGGATTGGAAGGATTTACGTCAGTGTCAGGTAATGGGAAGTTGTTGGCTCAGTGTGGGTGATTGGGAAGGAGTTGGCTCAGTGTCGGTGAATGGGAAGGAGTTGGCTCAGTGTCAGGGAATTGGAAGCAGTTGGCTCAGTGTCTGTGATGAGAAGGAGTTGGCTAAGTGTCAGTGATTGGAAAGGTATTAGCTCAGTGTCAGTGAATGGGAATCTGTTGGCTCAGTGTCAGTGAATGGGAAGGAATTAGCTCAGCGTCAGGGTTTGGGAATGTGTTGGTTCAGTGTCGGTCAATGTAAAGGTGTTGGCTGAGTGTCAGGGAATGGAAAGGAGTTGGCTCAGTGTCTGTGAATGTAAAGGAGTTGTCTCAGTGTCCGTGAGTGGGAAGGAGTTGGCTCAGTGTCGGTGGATGGAATGGAGTTTGCTCAGTATCAGGTAATGGCAAGCAGTTGGCTCGGTATCGGTGGATTGGAAGGATTTACGTCAGTGTCAGGTAATGGGAAGTTGTTG
This sequence comes from Carcharodon carcharias, assembly GCF_017639515.1. Taxonomy (NCBI): domain Eukaryota; kingdom Metazoa; phylum Chordata; class Chondrichthyes; order Lamniformes; family Lamnidae; genus Carcharodon; species Carcharodon carcharias. The sequence goes on along the minus strand of NC_054482.1, from coordinate 27,280,468 downwards.
GCTCAGTGTGGGTGATTGGGAAGGAGTTGGCTCAGTGTCGGTGAATGGGAAGGAGTTGGCTCAGTGTCAGGGAATTGGAAGCAGTTGGCTCAGTGTCTGTGATGAGAAGGAGTTGGCTAAGTGTCAGTGATTGGAAAGGTATTAGCTCAGTGTCAGTGAATGGGAATCTGTTGGCTCAGTGTCAGTGAATGGGAAGGAATTAGCTCAGCGTCAGGGTTTGGGAATGTGTTGGTTCAGTGTCGGTCAATGTAAAGGTGTTGGCTGAGTGTCAGGGAATGGAAAGGAGTTAGTACAGAGTTGGTGAATGGGAAGGATGTGTCTCAGTGTCTGTGATGAGAAGGAGTTGGCTCAGTGTCCGTGAAAGGGAAGGAGTTAGCTCAGTGACAGGGAATGGGAATGTGTTGGCTCAGTGTCAGGGAATGGCAAGGAGTTCGCTCAGTTTCGTTGAATGGAAAGGAGTTGGCTCAGTGTGGGCGAATTGGAAGCAGTTGGCTCAGTGTCGGTGAATGTAAAGGAGTTGACTGAGTGTCAGGGAATAGAAAGGAGTTGGCTCAGTGTCAGGGAATGGGAAGCAATAGGCTCAGTGTCGGTGAACGAGAAGGACTTGGCACTGTGTCAATGAATGGGAAGGAGTTGGCCTCAGTGTCAGTGAATGGGAAGGAGTTGCTTCAGTGTCAGGGAATGGGAAGGACTTTTCTCAGTGTCGGTGATTGGGAAGGAGTTGCTCAGTGTCAGGGAATGGGAAGCAGTTGGCTCAGAGTGGGTGAAGGGGAAGGAATTGGCTCAGTGTCAGGGAATGGGAAAGAATTGGCTTAGTGTCAGGGAATGGGAAATATTTGGCTCAATGTCAGGGAAACTGTAGGAGTTGGCTCAGTGTCCATGAATGATAATGAGTTGCCTCAGTGTTAGGAAATTGGAAGCAGTTAGGTCAGTGTCAGTGAATGGGAAGGAGTTGGCTCAGTGTCGGTGGATGGAAAGGAGTTGGCTCCATATCAGGGAATGGGATGTAGTTGGCTCAGTGTCAGTGAATGTGAAGCACCTAGGCACAATGTCGGCGATTGGGATGGAGTTGGCTCAGTGTCAGGGAATGGGAAAGAATTGGCTCAATGTCAGGGAAAGGGTAGGGGTTGGCTCAGTGTCAGGGAATTGAAAGCAGTTGGCTCAGTGTCAGGGAATTGAAAGGAGTTAGATCACAGTCGGTGAACGGGAAGGAGTTGGCTCAGTGTGGGCGAATGTGAAGGAGTTGGCTCAATGTCCATGAATGGGAAAGAATTGGTACAGTGTCAGAGAATGGGAAGGAGTTGGCTCAGTTTCCGTGACAGGGATGAAGTTGGCTCAGTGTCTGTGAATGGAAAGTAATTGGCTCTGAGTCAGGGAATGGGAAGTTGTCTCAGTGTCCGTGAGTGGGAAGGCCTCAGTGTCAGTGAATGGGAAGGAGTTGCTTCAGTGTCAGTGAATGGGAAGGAGTTGGCTCAGTGTCAGGGAATGGGAAGCAGTTGGCTCAGAGTGGGTGAAGGGGAAGGAATTGGCTCAGTGTCAGGGAATGGGAAGGAATTGGCTCAGTGTCAGGGAATGGGAAAGATTTGGCTCAATGTCAGGGAAACTGTAGGAGTTGGCTCAGTGTGCATGAATGATAATGAGTTGCCTCAGTGTCAGGAAATTGGAAGCAGTTAGGTCAGTGTCAGTGAATGGAAAGGAGTTGGCTCAGTGTGGGCGAATTGGAAGCAGTTGGCTCAGTGTCGGTGAATGTAAAGGAGTTGACTGAGTGTCAGGGAATAGAAAGGAGTTGGCTCAGTGTCAGGGAATGGGAAGCAATAGGCTCAGTGTCGGTGAATGAGAAGGAGTTGGCACTGTGTCAATGAATGGGAAGGAGTTGGCCTCAGTGTCAGTGAATGGGAAGGAGTTGCTTCATTGTCAGGGAATGGGAAGGACTTTTCTCAGTGTCGGTGATTGGGAAGGAGTTGGCTCAGTGTCAGGGAATGGGAAGGAGTTGGCTCAGAGTGGGTGAAGGGGAAGGAATTGGCTCAGTGTCAGGGAATGGGAAGGAATTGGCTCAGTGTCGGTGAATGGGACAGAGTTGGCTCAGTGTTAGGGAGTAAGAAAAAGTCATCTCAGGGTCAGGGAGTAGAAAGGAGTTGGCCCAGTGTGCGTAAATGGGATGGAGTTGGCAATGTGTCTGTGAAATTGAAGGAGTTGGCTCAGTGTCGGTGAATGGAAATTTGTTGGTACAGTGTGGGTGAATGGGAGGGAGTTGGCTCACTGTCAGAGAATGGGAAGGACTAGGTACAGTGTCGGCGATTGGGATGGAGTTGGCTCAGTGTCAGGGAATGGGAAAGATTTGGCTCAATGTCAAGGAAACTGTAGGAGTTGGCTCAGTGTCCATGAATGGTAAGGAGTTGCCTCAGTGTCAGGAAATTGGAAGGAGTTAGGTCAGTGTCAGTGAATGGGAAGGAGTTGGCTCAGTGTCAGGGAATGTGAAAGAATTGGCTCAATGTCAGGGAAAGGGTAGGAATTGGCTCAGTGTCCATGAATGGTAAGGAGTTGCCTCAGTGTCAGGAAATTGGATGAGGTTTGGTCAGTGTCAGTGAATGGGAAGGAGTTGGCTCAGTGTCGATGGATGGAAAGGAGTTGGCTCAGTAACAGGGAATGGGAAGCAGTTGGCTCACGTCAGTGAATGTGAAGGAGTTGGCGCAGTGTCGGTGGATGGGAAGGAGTTGGCTCAGTGTGGGAGAGTGGAAAGGAGTTGACTGAGTGTCAGGGAATGGGAAGGAGTTGTCTCAGTGTCCGTGAGTGGGAAGGAGTTGGCTCAGTGTCCGTGAGTGGGCTGGAGTTGGCTCAGTGTCGGTGGATGGAAAGGAGTTGGCTCAGTATCAGAGAATGGGAAGCAGTTGTCTCAGTATCGGTGGATTGGAAGGAGTTACGTCAGTGTCATTGAATTGGAAGTTTTTGTCTCAGTTTGGGTGAATGGGAAGTTGTTGGCTCTGTGTCGGTGATTGGGAAGGAGTTGGCTCAGTGTCAGGGAATTGGAAGCAGTTGTCTCAGTGTCTGTGATGAGAAGGAGTTGGCTCAGTGTCAGTGAATGGGAATGTGTTGGCTTAGTGTCAGGGAATGGGAAGGAATAAGCTCAGTGTCAGGGAATGGGAATGTGATAGCTCAGTGTTGGTGAATGTAAAGGAGTTGGCTGAGTGACAGGGAATGGAAAGGAGTTAGTACAGTGTTGGTGAATGGGAAGGATTTGTCTCAGTGTCTGTGATGAGAAAGAGTTGGCTCAGTGTCTGTGAAAGTGAAGGAGTTAGTTCAGTGACAGGGAATGGGAATGTGTTGGCTCAGTGTCAGGGAAAGGGAAAGCGTTGGCTCAGTTTCGTTAAACGGAAAGGAGTTGGCTCAGTGTGGGCGAATTGGAAGCAGTCGGCTTAGAGTCGGTGAATGTAAAGGAGTTGACTGAGTGTCAGGGAATAGAAAGGAGTTGGCTCAGTGTCAGGGAATGGGAAGCATTTGGCTCAGTGTCGGTGAATGGGAAGGAGTTGGCACTGTGTCAGTGAATGGGAAGGAGTTGGCCTCAGTGTCAGTGAATGGGAAGGAGTTGCTTCAGTGTCAGGGAATGAGAAGGAATTGTCTCAGTGTCGGTGAATGGGAAGGAGTTGGCTCAATGTCAGGGAATGGAAAGGAGTTGGCTCAGAGTGGGTGAATGGAAAAGAATTGGCTCAGTGTCAGTGAGTGGGAAGGAGTTGGCTCAGGGTCGGTGAATGGGACAGAGTTTGCTCAGAGTGTGTGAATGGGAAAGAATTGGCTCAGTGTCAGTGAATGGGAAGGAATTATCTCAGTGTCGGTGAATGGGACAGAGTTGGCTCAGTGTCAGGGAATAGGAAAGAGTCGTCTCAGTGTCAGGGAATGGGACGGAGTCGTCTCAGTGTCAGGAAATGGAAAGGAGTTGGCTCAGTGTGCGTGAATGGGAAGTAGTTGGCTCCGTGTCCGTGAATGGGAAGGAGTTGGTTCAGCGTCGGTGAATGGAAATTGTTGGCACAGTGTGGGTGAATGGGAAGGAGTTGACTCACTGTCAGGGAATGGGAAAGACTTGGCTCAATGTCAGGGAAAGGGTAGGAGTTGGCTCAGTGTCCATGAATGGTAAGGATTTGCCTCAGTGTCAGGAAATTGGAAGGATTTAGGTCAGTGTCAGTGAATGGGAAGGAGTTGGCTTACTGTCGGTGGATGGAAAGGAGTTGGCTGAGTATCAGGGAATGGAAAGGAGTTGGCTCAGTGTCTGTGAATGTAAAGGAGTTGTCTCAGTGTCCGTGAGTGGGATGGAGTTGGCTCAGTGTCGGTGGATGGAATGGAGTTGGCTCAGTATCAGGTAATGGCAAGCAGTTGGCTCAGTATCGGTGGAATGGAAGGATTTACGTCAGTGTCAGGTAATGGGAAGTTGTTGGCTCAGTGTGGGTGATTGGGAAGGAGTTGGCTCAGTGTCGGTGAATGGGAAGGAGTTGGCTCAGTGTCAGGGAATTGGAAGCAGTTGGCTCAGTGTCTGTGATGAGAAGGAGTTGGCTAAGTGTCAGTGATAGGAAAAGTATTAGCTCAGTGTCAGTGAATGGGAATCTGTTGGCTCAGTGTCAGTGAATGGGAAGGAATTAGCTCAGCGTCAGGGTTTGGGAATGTGTTGGTTCAGTGTCGGTCAATGTAAAGGTGTTGGCTGAGTGTCAGGGAATGGAAAGGAGTTAGTACAGAGTTGGTGAACGGGAAGGTTTTGTCTCAGTGTCTGTGATGAGAAGGAGTTGGCTCAGTGTCCGTGAAAGGGAAGGAGTTAGCTCAGTGACAGGGAATGGGAATGTGTTGGCTCAGTGTCAGGGAATGGCAAGGAGTTCGCTCAGTTTCGTTGAATGGAAAGGGGTTGGCTCAGTGTGGGCGAATTGGAAGCAGTTGGCTCAGTGTCGGTGAATGTAAAGGAGTTGACTGAGTGTCAGGGAATAGAAAGGAGTTGGCTCAGTGTCAGGGAATGGGAAGCAATAGGCTCAGTGTCGGTGAATGAGAAGGAGTTGGCACTGTGTCAATGAATGGGAAGGAGTTGGCCTCAGTGTCAGTGAATGGGAAGGAGTTGCTTCAGTGTCAGGGAATGGGAAGGACTTTTCTCAGTGTCGGTGATTGGGAAGGAGTTGGCTCAGTGTCAGGGAATGGGAAGGAATTATCTCAGTGTCGGTGAATGGGACAGAGTTGGCTCAGTGTCAGGGAATAGGAAAGAGTCGTCTCAGTGTCAGGGAATGGGACGGAGTCGTCTCAGTGTCAGGAAATGGAAAGGAGTTGGCTCAGTGTGCGTGAATGGGAAGTAGTTGGCTCCGTGTCCGTGAATGGGAAGGAGTTGGTTCAGCGTCGGTGAATGGAAATTGTTGGCACAGTGTGGGTGAATGGGAAGGAGTTGACTCACTGTCAGGGAATGGGAAAGACTTGGCTCAATGTCAGGGAAAGGGTAGGAGTTGGCTCAGTGTCCATGAATGGTAAGGAGTTGCCTCAGTGTCAGGAAATTGGAAGGATTTAGGTCAGTGTCAGTGAATGGGAAGGAGTTGGCTTACTGTCGGTGGATGGAAAGGAGTTGGCTGAGTATCAGGGAATGGAAAGGAGTTGGCTCAGTGTCTGTGAATGTAAAGGAGTTGTCTCAGTGTCCGTGAGTGGGAAGGAGTTGGCTCAGTGTCCGTGAATGTAAAGGAGTTGTCTCAGTGTCCGTGAGTGGGATGGAGTTGGCTCAGTGTCGGTGGATGGAATGGAGTTGGCTCAGTATCAGGTAATGGCAAGCAGTTGGCTCAGTATCGGTGGAATGGAAGGATTTACGTCAGAATCAGGTAATGGGAAGTTGTTGGCTCAGTGTGGGTGATTGGGAAGGAGTTGGCTCAGTGTCGGTGAATGGGAAGGAGTTGGCTCAGTGTCAGGGAATTGGAAGCAGTTGGCTCAGTGTCTGTGATGAGAAGGAGTTGGCTAAGTGTCAGTGATAGGAAAAGTATTAGCTCAGTGTCAGTGAATGGGAATCTGTTGGCTCAGTGTCAGTGAATGGGAAGGAATTAGCTCAGCGTCAGGGTTTGGGAATGTGTTGGTTCAGTGTCGGTCAATGTAAAGGTGTTGGCTGAGTGTCAGGGAATGGAAAGGAGTTAGTACAGAGTTGGTGAACGGGAAGGTTTTGTCTCAGTGTCTGTGATGAGAAGGAGTTGGCTCAGTGTCCGTGAAAGGGAAGGAGTTAGCTCAGTGACAGGGAATGGGAATGTGTTGGCTCAGTGTCAGGGAATGGCAAGGAGTTCGCTCAGTTTCGTTGAATGGAAAGGGGTTGGCTCAGTGTGGGCGAATTGGAAGCAGTTGGCTCAGTGTCGGTGAATGTAAAGGAGTTGACTGAGTGTCAGGGAATAGAAAGGAGTTGGCTCAGTGTCAGGGAATGGGAAGCAATAGGCTCAGTGTCGGTGAATGAGAAGGAGTTGGCACTGTGTCAATGAATGGGAAGGAGTTGGCCTCAGTGTCAGTGAATGGGAAGGAGTTGCTTCAGTGTCAGGGAATGGGAAGGACTTTTCTCAGTGTCGGTGATTGGGAAGGAGTTGGCTCAGTGTCAGGGAATGGGAAGGAGTTGGCTCAGAGTGGGTGAAGGGGAAGGAATTGGCTCAGTGTCAGGGAATGGGAAGGAATTGGCTCAGTGTCGGTGAATGGGACAGAGTTGGTTCGGTGTTAGGGAATAAGAAAAAGTCATCTCAGGGTCAGGGAGTAGAAAGGAGTTGGCCCAGTGTGCGTGAATGGGATGGAGTTGGCTCTGTGTCTGTGAAATTGAAGGAGTTGGCTCAGTGTCGGTGAATGGAAATTTGTTGGTACAGTGTGGGTGAATGGGAGGGAGTTGGCTCACTGTCAGGGAATGGGAAGGACTAGGTACAGTGTCGGCGATTGGGATGGAGTTGGCTCAGTGTCAGAGAATGGGAAAGATTTGGCTCAATGTCAGGGAAACTGTAGGAGTTGGCTCAGTGTCCATGAATGGTAAGGAGTTGCCTCAGTGTCAGGAAATTGGAAGGAGTTAGGTCAGTGTCAGTGAATGGGAAGGAGTTGGCTCAGTGTCAGGGAATGTGAAAGAATTGGCTCAATGTCAGGGAAAGGGTAGGAATTGGCTCAGTGTCCATGAATGGTAAGGAGTTGCCTCAGTGTCAGGAAATTGGATGAGGTTTGGTCAGTGTCAGTGAATGGGAAGGAGTTGGCTCAGTGTCGATGGATGGAAAGGAGTTGGCTCAGTAACAGGGAATGGGAAGGAGTTGGCTCATGTCAGTGAATGTGAAGGAGTTGGCGCAGTGTCGGTGGATGGGAAGGAGTTGGCTCAGTGTGGGAGAGTGGAAAGGAGTTGACTGAGTGTCAGGGAATGGGAAGGAGTTGCCTCAGTGTCCGTGAGTGGGAAGGAGTTGGCTCAGTGTCCGTGAGTGGGATGGAGTTGGCTCAGTGTCGGTGGATGGAAAGGAGTTGGCTCAGTGTCAGAGAATGGGAAGCAGTTGGCTCAGTATCGGTGGATTGGAAGGAGTTACGTCAGTGTCATTGAATTGGAAGTTTTTGTCTCAGTTTGGGTGAACGGGAAGTTTTTGGCTCTGTGTCGGTGATTGGGAAGGAGTTGGCTCAGTGTCAGGGAATTGGAAGCAGTTGTCTCAGTGTCTGTGATGAGAAGGAGTTGGCTCAGTGTCAGTGAATGGGAATGTGTTGGCTTAGTGTCAGGGAATGGGAAGGAATTAGCTCAGTGTCAGGGAATGGGAATGTGATAGCTCAGTGTTGGTGAATGTAAAGGAGTTGGCAGAGTGACAGGGAATGGAAAGGAGTTAGTACAGTGTTGGTGAATGGGAAGGATTTCTTTCAGTGTCTGTGATGAGAAAGAGTTGGCTCAGTGTCGGTGAAAGGGAAGGACTTAGTTCAGTGACAGGGAATGGGAATGTGTTGGCTCAGTGTCAGGGAAAGGGAAAGCGTTGGCTCAGTTTCGTTAAACGGAAAGGAGTTGGCTCAGTGTGGGCGAATTGGAAGCAGTCGGCTTAGAGTCGGTGAATGTAAAGGAGTTGACTGAGTGTCAGGGAATAGAAAGGAGTTGGCTCAGTGTCAGGGAATGGGAAGCATTTGGCTCAGTGTCGGTGAATGGGAAGGAGTTGGCACTGTGTCAGTGAATGGGAAGGAGTTGGCCTCAGTGTCAGTGAATGGGAAGGAGTTGCTTCAGTGTCAGGGAATGAGAAGGAATTGTCTCAGTGTCAGTGAATGGGAAGGAGTTGGCTCAGAGTGGGTGAATGGAAAAGAATTGGCTCAGTGTCAGTGAGTGGGAAGGAGTTGGCTCAGGGTCGGTGAATGGGACAGAGTTTGCTCAGAGTGGGTGAATGGGAAAGAATTGGCTCAGTGTCAGTGAATGGGAAGGAATTGTCTCAGTGTCGTTGAATGGGACAGAGTTGGCTCAGTGTCAGGGTATAGGAAAGAGTCGTCTCAGTGTCAGGGAATGGGACGGAGTCGTCTCAGTGTCAGGAAATGGAAAGGAGTTGGCTCAGTGTGCGTGAATGGGAAGTAGTTGGCTCCGTGTCCGTGAATGGGAAGGAGTTGGTTCAGCGTCGGTGAATGGAAATTGTTGGCACAGTGTGGGTGAATGGGAAGGAGTTGACTCACTGTCAGGGAACGGGAAAGACTTGGCTCAATGTCATTGAAAGAGTTGGAGTTGGCTCAGTGTCCATGAATGGTAAGGTGTTGCCTCAGTGTCAGGAAATTGGATGGATTTAGGTCAGTGTCAGTGAATGTGAAGGAGTTGGCTTACTGTCGGTGGATGGAAAGGAGTTGGCTGAGTATCAGGGAATGGAAAGGAGTTGGCTCAGTGTCTGTGAATGTAAAGGAGTTGTCTCAGTGTCCATGAGTGGGAAGGAGTTGGCTCAGTGTCGGTGGATGGAATGGAGTTGGCTCAGTATCAGTTAATGGCAAGCAGTTGGCTCGGTATCGGTGGATTGGAAGGATTTACGTCAGTGTCAGGTAATGGGAAGTTGTTGGCTCAGTGTGGGTGATTGGGAAGGAGTTGGCTCAGTGTCGGTGAATGGGAAGGAGTTGGCTCAGTGTCAGGGAATTGGAAGCAGTTGGCTCAGTGTCTGTGATGAGAAGGAGTTGGCCAAGTGTCAGTGATTGGAAAGGTATTAGCTCAGTGTCAGTGAATGGGAATCTGTTGGCTCCGTGTCAGTGAATGGGAAGGAATTAGCTCAGCGTCAGGGTTTGGGAATGTGTTGGTTCAGTGTCGGTCAATGTAAAGGTGTTGGCTGAGTGTCAGGGAATGGAAAGGAGTTAGTACAGAGTTGGTGAATGGGAATTATTTGTCTCAGTGTCTGTGATGAGAAGGAGTTGGCTCAGTGACCGTGAAAGGGAAGGAGTTAGCTCAGTGACAGGGAATGGGAATGTGTTGGCTCAGTGTCAGGGAATGGCAAGGAGTTCGCTCAGTTTCGTTGAATGGAAAGGGGTTGGCTCAGTGTGGGCGAATTGGAAGCAGTTGGCTCAGTGTCGGTGAATGTAAAGGAGTTGACTGAGTGTCAGGGAATAGAAAGGAGTTGGCTCAGTGTCAGGGAATGGGAAGCAATAGGCTCAGTGTTGGTGAATGAGAAGGAGTTGGCACTGTGTCAATGAATGGGAAGGAGTTGGCCTCAGTGTCAGTGAATGGGAAGGAGTTGCTTCAGTGTCAGGGAATGGGAAGGACTTTTCTCAGTGTCGGTGATTGGGAAGGAGTTGGCTCGGTGTCAGGGAATGGGAAGCATTGGCTCAGAGTGGGTGAAGGGGAAGGAATTGGCTCAGTGTCAGGGAATGGGAAGGGATTGGCTCAGAGTCAGGGAATGGGAAAGATTTGGCTCAATGTCAGGGAAACTGTAGGAGTTGGCTCAGTGTCCATGAATCATAATGAGTTGCCTCAGTGTCAGGAAATTGGAAGCAGTTAGGTCAGTGTCAGTGAATGGGAAGGAGTTGGCTCAGTGTCGGTGGATGGAAAGGAGTTGGCTCCATATCAGGGACTGGGATGGAGTTGGCTCAGTGTCAGTGAATGTGAAGGACTAGGCACAGTGTCGGCGATTGGGATGGAGTTGGCTCAGTGTCAGGGAATGGGAAAGAATTGGCTCAATGTCAGGGAAAGGGTAGGGGTTGGCTCAGTGTCAGGGAATTGAAAGCAGTTGGCTCAGTGTCAGGGAATTGAAAGGAGTTAGATCACAGTCGGTGAACGGGAAGGAGTTGGCTCAGTGTGGGCGAATGTGAAGGAGTTGGCTCAATGTCCATGAATGGGAAAGAATTGGTACAGTGTCAGAGAATGGGAAGGAGTTGGCTCAGTTTCCGTGACAGGGATGAAGTTGGCTCAGTGTCTGTGAATGGAAAGGAATTGGCTCTGAGTCAGGGAATGGGAAGTTGTCTCAGTGTCCGTGAGTGGGAAGGAGATGGCTGAGTGTCCGTGAATGTAAGGGAATTGTCTCAGTGTCCGTGAGTGGGAAGAAGTTGGCTCAGTGTCGGTGGATGAAATGTTGTTGGCTCAGTATCAGGGAATGGGAAGCAGTTGGCTCAGTATCGGTGGATTGGAAGGAGTTACGTCAGTGTCAGGGAATGGGAAGTTGTTGGCTCAGTGTGGGTGATTGGGAAGGAGTTGGCTCAGTGTCGGTGAATGGGAAGGAGTTGGCTCAGTGTCAGGGAATTGGAAGCAGTTGGCTCAGTGTCTGTGATGAGAAAGAGGTGGCTCAGTGTCTGTGAAAGGGAAGGAGTTAGTTCAGTGACAGGGAATGGGAATGTGTTAGCTCAGTGTCAGGGAAAGGGAAAGAGTTGGCTCAGTTTCGTTAAACGGAAAGGAGTTGGCTCAGTGTGGGCGAATTGGAAGCAGTCGGCTTAGAGTCGGTGAATGTAAAGGAGTTGACTGAGTGTCAGGGAATAGAAAGGAGTTGGCTCAGTGTCAGGGAATGGGAAGCATTTGGCTCAGTGTCGGTGATTGGGTAGGAGTTGGCACTGTGTCAGTGAATGGGAAGGAGTTGGCCTCAGTGTCAGTGAATGGGAAGGAGTTGCTTCAGTGTCAGGGAATGAGAAGGAATTGTCTCAGTGTCGGTGAATGGGAAGGTGTTGGCTCAATGTCAGGGAATGGAAAGGAGTTGGCTCAGAGTGGTTGAATGGAAAAGAATTGGCTCAGTGTCAGTGAGTGGGAAGGAATTGGCTCAGGGTCAGTGAATGGGACAGAGATTGCTCAGAGTGGGTGAATGGGAAAGAATTGGCTCAGTGTCAGTGAATGGGAAGGAATTGTCTCAGTGTCGGTGAATGGGACAGAGTTGGCTCAGTGTCAGGGAATAGGAAAGAGTCGTCTCAGTGTCAGGGAATGGGACGGAGTCGTCTCAGTGTCAGGAAATGGAAAGGAGTTGGCTCAGTGTGCATGAATGGGAAGTAGTTGGCTCCGTGTCCGTGAATGGGAAGGAGTTGGTTCGGCGTCGGTGAATGGAAATTGTTGGCACAGTGTGGGTGAATGGGAAGGAGTTGACTCACTGTCATGGAACGGGAAAGACTTGGCTCAATGTCAGGGAAAGGGTCGGAGTTCGCTCAGTGTACATGAATGGTAAGGAGTTGCCTCAGTGTCAGGAAATTGGATGGATTTAGGTCAGTGTCAGTGAATGGGAAGGAGTTGGCTTACTGTCGTTGGATGGAAAGGAGTTGGCTGAGTATCAGGGAATGGAAAGGAGTTGGCTCAGTGTCTGTGAATGTAAAGGTTTTGTCTCAGTGTCCGTGAGTGGGAAGGAGTTGGCTCAGTGTCGGTGGATGGAATGGAGTTGACTCAGTATCAGGTAATGGCAAGCAGTTGGCTCGGTATCGGTGGATTGGAAGGAGTTACGTCAGTGTCAGGTAATGGGAAGTTGTTGGCTCAGTGTGGGTGATTGGGAAGGAGTTGGCTCAGTGTCGGTGAATGGGAAGGAGTTGGCTCAGTGTCAGGGAATTGGAAGCAGTTGGCTCAGTGTCTGTGATGAGAAGGAGTTGGCTAAGTGTCAGTGATTGGAAAGGTATTAGCTCAGTGTCAGTGAATGGGAATCTGTTGGCTCAGTGTCAGTGAATGGGAAGGAATTAGCTCAGCGTCAGGGTTTGGGAATGTGTTGGTTCAGTGTCGGTCAATGTAAAGGTGTTGGCTGAGTGTCAGGGAATGTAAAGGTGTTGTCTCAGTGTCCGTGAGTGGGAAGGAGTTGGCTCAGTGTCGGTGGATGGAATGGAGTTGACTCAGTATCAGGTAATGGCAAGCAGTTGGCTCGGTATCGGTGGATTGGAAGGATTTACGTCAGTGTCAGGTAATGGGAAGTTGTTGGCTCAGTGTGGGTGATTGGGAAGGAGTTGGCTCAGTGTCGGTGAATGGGAAGGAGTTGGCTCAGTGTCAGGGAATTGGAAGCAGTTGGCTCAGTGTCTGTGATGAGAAGGAGTTGGCTAAGTGTCAGTGATTGGAAAGGTATTAGCTCAGTGTCAGTGAATGGGAATCTGTTGGCTCAGTGTCAGTGAATGGGAAGGAATTAGCTCAGCGTCAGGGTTTGGGAATGTGTTGGTTCAGTGTCGGTCAATGTAAAGGTGTTGGCTGAGTGTCAGGGAATGGAAAGGAGTTGGCTCAGTGTCTGTGAATGTAAGGGAGTTGTCTCAGTGTCCGTGAGTGGGAAGGAGTTGGCTCAGTGTCGGTGGATGGAATGGAGTTTGCTCAGTATCAGGTAATGGCAAGCAGTTGGCTCGGTATCGGTGGATTGGAAGGATTTACGTCAGTGTCAGGTAATGGGAAGTTGTTGGCTCAGTGTGGGTGATTGGGAAGGAGTTGGCTCAGTGTCGGTGAATGGGAAGGAGTTGGCTCAGTGTCAGGGAATTGGAAGCAGTTGGCTCAGTGTCTGTGATGAGAAGGAGTTGGCTAAGTGTCAGTGATTGGAAAGGTATTAGCTCAGTGTCAGTGAATGGGAATCTGTTGGCTCAGTGTCAGTGAATGGGAAGGAATTAGCTCAGCGTCAGGGTTTGGGAATGTGTTGGTTCAGTGTCGGTCAATGTAAAGGTGTTGGCTGAGTGTCAGGGAATGGAAAGGAGTTAGTACAGAGTTGGTGAATGGGAAGGATGTGTCTCAGTGTCTGTGATGAGAAGGAGTTGGCTCAGTGTCCGTGAAAGGGAAGGAGTTAGCTCAGTGACAGGGAATGGGAATGTGTTGGCTCAGTGTCAGGGAATAGCAAGGAGTTCGCTCAGTTCCGTTGAATGGAAAGGGGTTGGCTCAGTGTGGGCGAATTGGAAGCAGTTGGCTCAGTGTCGGTGAATGTAAAGGAGTTGACTGAGTGTCAGGGAATAGAAAGGAGTTGGCTCAGTGTCAGGGAATGGGAAGCAATAGGCTCAGTGTCGGTGAACGAGAAGGACTTGGCACTGTGTCAATGAATGGGAAGGAGTTGGCCTCAGTGTCAGTGAATGGGAAGGAGTTGCTTCAGTGTCAGGGAATGGGAAGGACTTTTCTCAGTGTCGGTGATTGGGAAGGAGTTGCTCAGTGTCAGGGAATGGGAAGCAGTTGGCTCAGAGTGGGTGAAGGGGAAGGAATTGGCTCAGTGTCAGGGAATGGGAAAGAATTGGCTTAGTGTCAGGGAATGGGAAATATTTGGCTCAATGTCAGGGAAACTGTAGGAGTTGGCTCAGTGTCCATGAATGATAATGAGTTGCCTCAGTGTTAGGAAATTGGAAGCAGTTAGGTCAGTGTCAGTGAATGGGAAGGAGTTGGCTCAGTGTCGGTGGATGGAAAGGAGTTGGCTCCATATCAGGGAATGGGATGTAGTTGGCTCAGTGTCAGTGAATGTGAAGCACCTAGGCACAATGTCGGCGATTGGGATGGAGTTGGCTCAGTGTCAGGGAATGGGAAAGAATTGGTTCAATGTCATGGAAAGGGTAGGGGTTGGCTCAGTGTCAGGGAATTGAAAGCAGTTGGCTCAGTGTCAGGGAATTGAAAGGAGTTAGATCACAGTCGGTGAACGGGAAGGAGTTGGCTCAGTGTGGGCGAATGTGAAGGAGTTGGCTCAATGTCCATGAATGGGAAAGAATTGGTACAGTGTCAGAGAATGGGAAGGAGTTGGCTCAGTTTCCGTGACAGGGATGAAGTTGGCTCAGTGTCTGTGAATGGAAAGGAATTGGCTCTGAGTCAGGGAATGGGAAGTTGTCTCAGTGTCCGTGAGTGGGAAGGAGATGGCTGAGTGTCCGTGAATGTAAGGAATTGTCTCAGTGTCCGTGAGTGGGAAGGAGTTGGCTCAGTGTCGGTGGATGAAATGTTGTTGGCTCAGTATCAGGGAATGGGAAGCAGTTGGCTCAGTATCGGTGGATTGGAAGGAGTTACGTCAGTGTCAGGGAATGGGAAGTTGTTGGCTCAGTGTGGGTGATTGGGAAGGAGTTGGCTCAGTGTCGGTGAATGGGAAGGAGTTGGCTCAGTGTCAGGGAATTGGAAGCAGTTGGCTCAGTGTCTGTGATGAGAAGGAGTTGGCTAAGTGTCAGTGATTGGAAAGGTATTAGCTCAGTGTCAGTGAATGGGAATCTGTTGGCTCAGTGTCAGTGAATGGGAAGGAATTAGCTCAGCGTCAGGGTTTGGGAATGTGTTGGTTCAGTGTCGGTCAATGTAAAGGTGTTGGCTGAGTGTCAGGGAATGGAAAGGAGTTAGTACAGAGTTGGTGAATGGGAAGGTTGTGTCTCAGTGTCTGTGATGAGAAGGAGTTGGTTCAGTGTCCGTGAAAGGGAAGGAGTTAGCTCAGTGACAGGGAATGGGAATGTGTTGGCTCAGTGTCAGGGAATGGCAAGGAGTTCGCTCAGTTTCGTTGAATGGAAAGGGGTTGGCTCAGTGTGGGCGAACTGGAAGCAGTTGGCTCAGTGTCGGTGAATGTAAAGGAGTTGACTGAGTGTCAGGGAATAGAAAGGAGTTGGCTCAGTGTCAGGGAATGGGAAGCAATAGGCTCAGTGTCGGTGAACGAGAAGGAGTTGGCACTGTGTCAATGAATGGGAAGGAGTTGGCCTCAGTGTCAGTGAATGGGAAGGAGTTGCTTCAGTGTCAGTGAATGGGAAGGAGTTGCTTCAGTGTCAGGGAATGGGAAGGACTTTTCTCAGTGTCGGTGATTGTGAAGGAGTTGGCTCAGTGTCAGGGAATGGGAAGCAGTTGGCTCAGAGTGGGTGAAGGGGAAGGAATTGGCTCAGTGTCAAGGAATGGGAAGGAATTGGCTCAGTGTCAGGGAATGGGAAAGATTTGGCTCAATGTCAGGGAAACTGTAGGAGTTGGCTCAGTGTCCATGAATGATAATGAGTTGCCTCAGTGTCAGGAAATTGGAAGCAGTTAGGTCAGTGTCAGTGAATGGAAAGGAGTTGGCTCAGTGTGGGCGAATTGGAAGCAGTTGGCTCAGTGTCGGTGAATGTAAAGGAGTTGACTGAGTGTCAGGGAATAGAAAGGAGTTGGCTCAGTGTCAGGGAATGGGAAGCAATAGGCTCAGTGTCGGTGAATGAGAAGGAGTTGGCACTGTGTCAATGAATGGGAAGGAGTTGGCCTCAGTGTCAGTGAATGGGAAGGAGTTGCTTCAGTGTCAGGGAATGGGAAGGACTTTTCTCAGTGTCGGTGATTGGGAAGGAATTGGCTCAGTGTCAGGGAATGGGAAGGAGTTGGCTCAGAGTGGGTGAAGGGGAAGGAATTGGCTCAGTGTCAGGGAATGGGAAGGAATTGGCTCAGTGTCGGTGAATGGGACAGAGTTGGCTCAGTGTTAGGGAATAAGAAAAAGTCGTCTCAGGGTCAGGGAGTAGAAAGGAGTTGGCCCAGTGTGCGTAAATGGGATGGATTTGACAATGTGTCTGTGAAATTGAAGGAGTTGGCTCAGTGTCGGTGAATGGAAATTTGTTGGTACAGTGTGGGTGAATGGGAGGGAGTTGGCTCACTGTCAGAGAATGGGAAGGACTAGGTACAGTGTCGGCGATTGGGATGGAGTTGGCTCAGTGTCAGGGAATGGGAAAGATTTGGCTCAATGTCAGGGAAACTGTAGGAGTTGGCTCAGTGTCCATGAATGGTAAGGAGTTGCCTCAGTGTCAGGAAATTGGAAGGAGTTAGGTCAGTGTCAGTGAATGGGAAGGAGTTGGCTCAGTGTCAGGGAATGTGAAAGAATTGGCTCAATGTCAGGGAAAGGGTAGGAATTGGCTTAGTGTCCGTGAGTGGGATGGAGTTGGCTCAGTGTCGGTGGATGGAAAGGAGTTGGCTCAGTGTCAGAGAATGGGAAGCAGTTGGCTCAGTATCGGTGGATTGGAAGGAGTTACGTCAGTGTCATTGAATTGGAAGTTTTTGTCTCAGTTTGGGTGAATGGGAAGTTGTTGGCTCTGTGTCGGTGATTGGGAAGGAGTTGGCTCAGTGTCAGGGAATTGGAAGCAGTTGTCTCAGTGTCTGTGATGAGAAGGAGTTGGCTCAGTGGCAGTGATGAGAAGGAGTTGGCTCAGTGTCAGTGAATGGGAATGTGTTGGCTTAGTGTCAGGGAATGGGAAGGAATAAGCTCAGTGTCAGGGAATGGGAATGTGATAGCTCAGTGTTGGTGAATGTAAAGGAGTTGGCTGAGTGACAGAGAATGGAAAGGAGTTAGTACAGTGTTGGTGAATGGGAAGGATTTGTCTCAGTGTCTGTGATGAGAAAGAGTTGGCTCAGTGTCTGTGAAAGTGAAGGACTTAGTTCAGTGACAGGGAATGGGAATGTGTTAGCTCAGTGTCAGGGAAAGGGAAAGCGTTGGCTCAGTTTCGTTAAACGGAAAGGAGTTGGCTCAGTGTGGGCGAATTGGAAGCAGTCGGCTTAGAGTCGGTGAATGTAAAGGAGTTGACTGAGTGTCAGGGAATAGAAAGGAGTTGGCTCAGTGTCAGGGAATGGGAAGCATTTGGCTCAGTGTCGGTGAATGGGAAGGAGTTGGCACTGTGTCAGTGAATGGGAAGGAGTTGGCCTCAGTGTCAGTGAATGGGAAGGAGTTGCTTCAGTGTCAGGGAATGAGAAGGAATTGTCTCAGTGTCGGTGAATGGGAAGGAGTTGGCTCAATGTCAGGGAATGGAAAGGAGTTGGCTCAGAGTGGGTGAATGGAAAAGAATTGGCTCAGTGTCAGTGAGTGGGAAGGAGTTGGCTCAGGGTCGGTGAATGGGACAGAGTTTGCTCAGAGTGTGTGAATGGGAAAGAATTGGCTCAGTGTCAGTGAATGGGAAGGAATTATCTCAGTGTCGGTGAATGGGACGGAGTCGTCTCAGTGTCAGGAAATGGAAAGGAGTTGGCTCAGTGTGCGTGAATGGGAAGTAGTTGGCTCCGTGTCCGTGAATGGGAAGGAGTTGGTTCAGCGTCGGTGAATGGAAATTGTTGGCACAGTGTGGGTGAATGGGAAGGAGTTGACTCACTGTCAGGGAATGGGAAAGACTTGGCTCAATGTCAGGGAAAGGGTAGGAGTTCGCTCAGTGTACATGAATGGTAAGGAGTTGCCTCAGTGTCAGGAAATTGGATGGATTTAGGTCAGTGTCAGTGAATGGGAAGGAGTTGGCTTACTGTCGTTGGATGGAAAGGAGTTGGCTGAGTATCAGGGAATGGGAAGGAGTTGGCTCAGTGTCTGTGAATGTAAAGGTGTTGTCTCAGTGTCCGTGAGTGGGAAGGAGTTGGCTCAGTGTCTGTGAATGTAAAGGAGTTGTCTCAGTGTCCGTGAGTGGGAAGGAGTTGGCTTAGTGTCGGTGGATGGAATGGAGTTGGCTCAGTATCAGGGAATGGCAAGCAGTTGGCTCAGTTTCGGTGGATTGGAAGGATTTACGTCAGTGTCAGGTAATGGGAATTTGTTGGCTCAGTGTGGGTGATTGGGAAGGAGTTGGCTCAGTGTCGGTGAATGGGAAGGAGTTGGCTCAGTGTCAGGGAATTGGAAGCAGTTGGCTCAGTGTCTGTGATGAGAAAGAGTTGGCTCAATGTCAGTGATTGGAAAGGTATTAGCTCAGTGTCAGTGAATGGGAATCTGTTGGCTCAGTGTCAGTGAATGGGAAGAATTAGCTCAGCGTCAGGGTTTGGGAATGTGTTGGTTCAGTGTCGGTCAATGTAAAGGTGTTGGCTGAGTGTCAGGGAATGGAAAGTTGTTAGTACAGAGTTGGTGAATGGGAAGGTTTTTTCTTAGTGTCTGTGATGAGAAGGAGTTGGCTCAGTGTCCGTGAAAGGGAAGGAGTTAGCTCAGTGACAGGGAATGGGAATGTGTTGGCTCAGTGTCAGGGAATGGCAAGGAGTTCGCTCAGTTTCGTTGAATGGAAAGGGGTTGGCTCAGTGTGGGCGAATTGGAAGCAGTTGGCTCAGTGTCGGTGAATGTAAAGGAGTTGACTGAGTGTCAGGGAATAGAAAGGAGTTGGCTCAGTGTCAGGGAATGGGAAGCAATAGGCTCAGTGTCGGTGAATGAGAAGGAGTTGGCACTGTGTCAATGAATGGGAAGGAGTTGGCCTCAGTGTCAGTGAATGGGAAGGAGTTGCTTCAGTGTCAGGGAATGGGAAGGACTTTTCTCAGTGTCGGTGATTGGGAAGGAGTAGGCTCAGTGTCAGGGAATGGGAAGGAGTTGGCTCAGAGTGGGTGAAGGGGAAGGAATTGGCTCAGTGTCAGGGAATGGGAAGGAATTGACTCAGTTTCGGTGAATGGGACAGAGTTGGCTCAGTGTCGGGGAATGGGAAAGTGTCGTCTCAGCGTAAGGGAATGGGAAGGAGTCGTCTCAGTGTCAGTGAATGGAAAGGTGTTGGCTCAGTGTGCATGAATGGGAAGGAGTTGGCTCTGTGTCCGTGAAAGGGAAGGAGTTGGCTCAGTGTCGGTGAATGGAAATTTGTTGGCACAGTGTGGGTGAATGGGAAGGAGTTGGCTCACTGTCAGGGAATGGCAAGGACTAGGCACAGTGTCGGCGACTGGGAAGAAGTTGGCTTTGTGTCAGTGAATGGGAAAGATTTGGCTCAATGTCAGGGAAATGGTAGGAGTTGGCTCAGTGTCCATGAATGGTAAGGAGTTGCCTCAGTGTCAGGAAATTGGAAGGAGTTAGGTCAGTGTCAGTGAATGGGAAGGAGTTGGACCTGTGTCCATGAAAGTGAAGGAGTTGGCTCAGTGTCGGTGAATGGAAATTTGTTGGCACAGTGTGGGTGACTGGGAATGAGTTGGCTCACTGTCAGAGAATGGGAAGGACTAGGCACAGTGTAGGCGATTGGGAAGTAGTTGACTCAGTGTCAGGGAATGGGAAAGAATTGGCTCAATGTCAGGAAAAGGGTAGGAGTTGGCTCAGTGTCCATGAATGGTAAGGAGTTGCCTCAGTGTCAGGAAATTGGAAGGAAATTTGTTGGCAAATTGTGGGTGACTGGGAATGAGTTGGCTCAGTGTCAGGGAATGGGAAGGACTAGGCACAGTGTCGGCGATTGGGAAGAAGTTGGCTCAGTGTCAGGGAATGGGAAAGAATTGGCTCAATGTCAGGAAAAGGGTAGGAGTTGGCTCAGTGTCCATGAATGTTAAGGAGTTGCCTCAGTGTCAGGAAATTGGAAGGAGTTAGGTCAGTGTCAGTGAATGGGAAGGAGTTGTCTCAGTCTCGGTGGATGGAAAGTATTTGGCTCAGTATCAGGGAATGGGAAGGAGTTGGCTCAGTGTCAGTGAATGTGCCATTCTAGGCACAGTATCGGCGATTGGGAAGCAGTTGGCTCAGTGTCAGGGAATGGGAAATAATTGGCTCAATGTCAGGGAAAGGGTAGGAGCTGGCTCAGTGTCCATGAATGGTAAGGAGTTGACTCAGTGTCAGGAAATTGGGAGCAGTTAGGTCAGTGTCAGTGAATTTGAAGGAGTTGGCTTATTGTCAGTAGATGGAAACGAATTGGCTCAATATCAGAGAACGGGAAGGACTAGGCACAGTTTCAGTGATTGGGAAGGAGTTGGCTCAGTTTCAGGGAATGGGAAAGAATTGGCTCAATGTCAGGTAAAGGGGAAGGTTTGGTTCATTGTCCATGAATGGTAAGGAGTTGCCGCAGTGTCAGGAAATTTGGAGGAGTTTGGTCAGTGTCAGTGAGTTTGAAGGATTTAGCTCATTGTCGTTGGATCAAAAGGAGTTGGCTCAGTATCAGGGAATGGGAAGGAGGTGGCTCAGTGTCAGTGAATGTGAAGGAGTTGGCTCAGTGTGGTTGGATGGGAAGGAGTTGGCTCAGTGTCAGTGAATGTGAAGGAGTTGTCTCAGTGTCCGTGAGTGGGAAGGAGTTGGCTCAGTGTCCATGAATGGGATGGAGATGGGTCAGTGTCGGTGAATAGGAAGGAGTTGGCTCAGTGTCAGTGAATGGGAAGGAGTTGGCCTCAGTGTCGTGAATGGGAAGGAGTTGCTTCAGTGTCAGGGAATGGGAAGGAGTTTTCTCAGTGTCGGTGAAAGGGAAGGAGTTGGCTCAGTGTCAGGGAATGGGAAGGAGTTGGATCAGAGTGGGTGAATGGAAAAGAATTGGCTCAGTGTCAGTGAGTGGGAAGGAATTGACTCAGTGTCAGGAATTGGGAAGGTGTTTGTTCAGTGTCAGGAAATTTGAAGGAGTTGTCTCAGTTTCAGGGAATGTGAAGGAGTTGTCTCAGTTCAGGGAATGGGAAGGAGTTGTCTCAGTTCAGAGAATGGGAAGGAGTTGTCTCAGTTCAGGGAATGGGGAGGAGTTGTCTCAGTGCAGAGAATGGGAAGGAGTTGTCTCAGTTCAGGGAATGGGAAGGAGTTGGCCTCAGTGTCAGTGAACGGGAAGGAGAAGCTTCAGTGTCAGGGAATGGGAAGGAGTTTTCTCAGTGTCGGTGAAAGGGAAGGAGTTGGCTAAGGGTTGATGAATGGGACAGAGTTGGCTCAGAGTGGGTGAATGGGAAGGATTTGGCTCAGTGTCAGGGAATGGGAAGGAATTGACTCAGTGTCAGGAATTGGGAAGGTGTTTGTTCAGTGTCAGGAAATTTGAAGGAGTTGTCTCAGTTTCAGGGAATGTGAATGAGTTGTCTCAGTTCAGGGAATGGGAAGGAGTTGTCTCAGTTCAGGGAATGGGAAGGAGTTGTCTCAGTGTCATTGAATGGTAAGGAGTTGGCTCAGTGTCAGGGAATGGGCAGGTGTTTGTTTGGTGTCAGGAAATGTGAAGAAGTTGGCTCAGTTTCAGGGAATTGAAGGAGTTTTCTCAGTTCAGGGAATGGGAAGGAGTTGTCTCAGTATCAGTGAATAGGAAGGAGTTGTCTCAGTGTCCAGGAATGGGAAGGAGTTGACTCAGTGTCAGTGAATGGTAAGGAGTTGGCTCAGTGTCCAGGAATGGGAAGGAGTTGGCTCAGTGTCTGGGAATTGAAACTAGTTGGCTCAGTGTCAGGGATTGGGAAGGTGTTTGTTCAGTGTCAGGAAATGTGAAGGAGTTGGCGCAGTTTCAGGGAATGGGAAGGAGTTGTCTCAGTTCAGGGAATGGGAAGAACTTGTCTCAGCGTCAGTGAATCGGAAGGAGATGGCTCAGTGTCCGGGAATGGGAAGGAGTTGACTCAGTGTCAGTGAATGGGAAGGATTTTTCTCAGTGTCAGTGAATAGAAAGGAGTTGGCCCAGTGTCAGGGAATGGGAAGCAGTTGGCTCAGTTTCAGTGAATGGGAATGAGTTGGTTCTGTGTTGGTGAATGGGAAGGAGTTGGCTCTTTGTCAGGGAATGGGAAGGATTAGATCTGTGTTGGTGAATGGGATGGATTAGGCTTAATTGCGATGATTGGAAAGGATTTGTCTCAGTATCAGGGAATGGTAAGAAGTTGGCTCAGTGTGAGGGATTGGGAAGGTGTTTGTTCAGTGTCAGGAAATGTGAAGGAGTTCGCTCAGTGTCAGGGAATGGAAAGGAGTTGGCTCAGAGTGGGTAAATGGGAATGAGTTGTCTCAGTGTCAGGGAATGGGAAGGAGTTGCCTCAGTATCAGGGAATCGGAAGGAGTTGACTCAGTGTCACTGAATGGAAAGGCGGTTGGCTCAGTGTCAGTTAATGGAAAGGAGTTGGCTCAGTGTCAGGGAATAGGAAGGAGTTGGCTCAGAGCGGGTGAATGGGAATGAGTTGGCTCAGGTCAGGAAATGGAAGGAGTTGTCTCAGTGCCAGGGAACCGAAGGGACTTGGCTCAGTGTCGATGAATGGGAAGGAGTTGGCTTGATGTCCATGAAAGGGAGGGAGTTGGCTCAGTGTCGTTGAATGGGACGGATTTGGCACAGTGTCGGTGGATGGGGAGGATTTGGCTCAGTGCTGGTGAATGGGATGGATTTGGCTCAGTGTCGGTGAAAATAAAGCAGTTGACTGAGTGTCAGGAATGGAAATGAGTTGGCTTAGAGTGTCTGAATGGGAAGGGAGTTGGCTCAGTGTCAGGGAATGGGAAGGAGTTGGCTTAGAGTGTCTGAATGGGAGAGGAGTTGGCTCAGTGTCAGGGAATGGGAAGGAGTTTTGTCAGATTCAGGGAATGGAAACGAGCTTGTTCAGTATTCGTGATTGGGAAGCATTTGGCTCCATGTCCGTGAAAGGAAAGGAGTTGGTTCAGTGTTGGTCAATGGGAAGGAGTTGGCTGAGTGTCCGTGAATGGGGCGGAGTTGGATCAATGTCGTTGAATGGAAAGGAGTTGACTGAGTGTCAGGGAATGGAAAGGAGTTGGCTCAGTGTTGGTTAATGGAAAGTAGTTGGCTCAGTGTCGGTGAGGGGGAAGGTGTTGTCTGAGTGCCAGTGAATGGGAAGGAGTTGACTCAGTTTCAGGGAATAGGAAGTAGTTGGCTCAGTGTCAGTGAATAGAAAGGAGTTGTTTCAGTGTCAGGAAATGGGAAGGAGTTGGGGTCTGTGTCAGTGAATGGGAAGTAGTTGGCTGAGTCTCTGGGAATGGGAAGGAGTTAGCTCAGTGTCAGGGAATGGGAAGGAGTTAGCTCAGTGTCAGGGAATGGGAAGGAGTTGTCTCAATGTCAATGAATGGGAAGGACTTGGCTCAGTGTCAGTGAATAGGAAGGAGTTGGCTCAGTGTCCGGAATGGGAAGGAGTTTTGTCAGATTCAGGGAATAGAAACGAGCTTGCTCAGTATTCGTGATTGGGAAGCAGTTGGCTCCATGTCCGTGAAGGGAAGGAGTTGCTTCAATGTTGGTCAATGGGAAAGAGTTGGCTCCGTGTCCGTGAATGGGGCGGAGTTGGCTCAGTGTCGTTGAATGGGAAGGAGTTGTCTCAGTATCAGGGAATGGGAAGGAATATGCTCAATGCCGATGAATGGAAAGGAGTTGACTGATTGTCAGGGAATGGAAAGGAGTTGGCTCAGTGTTGGCTAATGGAAAGTGTTGGCTTGGTGTCGGTGAGGGGGAAGGTGTTGTCTGAGTGCCAGTGAATGGGAAGGAGTTGACTCAGTTTCAGGGAATGGGAAGTAGTTGGCTCAGTGTCAGTGAATAGAAAGGAGTTGTTTCACTGTCAGGAAATGGGATGGATTTGGCTCTGTGTCAGTGAATGGGAAGTAGTTGGCTGAGTCTCTGGGAATGGGAAGGAGTTAGATCAGTGTCAGGGAATGGGAAGGAGTTAGCTCAGTGTAAGGGAATGGGAAGGAGTTGTCTCAATGTCAATGAAAGGGGAAGGAATTGACTCAGTGTCAGTGAATAGGAAGGATTTGGCTCAGTGTCCCGGGAATGGGAAGGAATATTCTCATGCCGATGAATGGAAAGGAGTTGACTGGGTGTCAGGGAATGGAAAGGAGTTGGCTCAGTGTCGGTGAGGGGGGAAGGTGTTGTCTGAGTGCCAGTGAATGGGAAGGAGTTGATTCAGTTTCAGGGAATGGGAAGTAGTTGGCTCAGTGTCAGTGAATAGAAAGGAGTTGTTTCAGTGTCAGGAAATGGGAAGGAGTTGGGTCTGTGTCAGTGAAGAGGAAGGAGTTGTCTGAGTGCCAGTGAATGGGAAGGAGTTGATTCAGTTTCAGGGAATGGGAAGTAGTTGGCTCAGTGTCAGTGAATAGAAAGGAGTTGTTTCAGTGTCAGGAAATGGGAAGGAGTTGGGTCTGTGTCAGTGAATGGGAAGTAGTTGGCTGAGTCTCTGGGAATGGGAAGGAGTTAGCTCAGTGTCAGGGAATAGGAAGGAGTTAGCTCAGTGTCAGGGAATGGGAAGGAGTTGTCTCAATGTCAATGAATGGGAAGGACTTGGCTCAGTGTCAGTGAATAGGAAGGAGTTGGCTCAGTGTCAAGGAATGGGAAGATGTTTGTTCGGTGTCAGGAAATGTGAAGCAGTTGGCTCAGTTTCAGGGAATGGGAATGAGTTGGTTCCGTGTCGGTGAAGCGGAAGGAGTTGGCTCTTTGTCAGGGAATGGGCATGATTAGATCTGTGTTGGTGAATGGGATGGATTAGTCTTAATTTCGATGATTGGGAAGGATTTGTCTCAGTATCAGGGAATGGTAAGAAGTTGGCTCAGTGTGAGGGATTGGGAAGTTGTTTGTTCAGTGTAAGGAAATGTGAAGGAGTTCGCTCAGTGTCAGGGAATGGAAAGGAGTTGGCCCAGAGTGGTTAAATGGGAATGAGTTGTCTCAGTGTCAGGGAATGGGAAGGATTTGTCTCAGTGTCAGGGAATGGGAAGGAGTTACCTCAGTGTCAGGGAATCGGAAGGAGTTGGCTCAGTGTCACTGAATGGAAAAGTGTTGCTCAGTGTCGGTTAATGGAAAGGAGTTGGCTCAGTGTCAGGGAATAGGATGGAGTTGGCTCAGAGTATGTGAATGGGAATGAGTTGGCTCAGTGTCAGGAAATGGGAAGGAGTTGACTCAGTGCCAGGGAATCGAAGGGAGTTGGCACAGTGTCGATGAATGTGAAGAAGTTGACTCCATGTCCATGAAAGGGAGGGAGTTGTCTCAGTGTCGTTGAATGGGGAAGGAGTTGGCCCAGTGTCGGAGAATGTGAAGGAGTTGGCACAGTGTCGGTGAATGGGGAGGATTTGGCTCAGTGTTGGTGAATGGAATAGAGTTGGCTCAGTGTCAGGGAATGGATAGGAGTTGATTCAGTGTCAGGGT